>NC_056733.1:1958153503-1958453503 GCF_019279795.1 Protopterus annectens
AGATCTATTGGAGTTTATCAGGAATGTGTCAGGAAATAAAATGGTCTGTGATTGCATTACTTATCATAGCCAGGTAAGCTACAGAAATAGTGTAGCATCTGCAAATGAATATTTAATTTTATTTTAGAATTGATTTTTTTATATTGAGTAGACAGTTGTAATGTATGCTGTTAATGAACAGAAACATGCAGACTATAAAACAATATAGACTAACTCTCCACCAAAACATCATATAACTGTGCTTATTTGTGCATTATTCACAATATAATGGGTAACAGTGTTTCTGAAGCATAAATGAAGAGCATTTCTTCATCATGCCACTACCTGCATTGATATTTCTAAAGACAACATAGACTGAGTAACTGAAGTAAACATGTCATTCATTATGTAGATTTTGCTCTCAAGAACATTTCATTTTGTTTGTTTGCTATACAATAATAAATATAAATTGAGACACAGCTATGTGAAATGCATCCATTTAATGGCAAAGCTTATTTTGCTGTAAGGCAGTGACACTCCATGTCCTCACCTGTAGCACATTACATTTTATCATTTGTATACTTACTGTATACTTTTCATCAGGATCAGGTGTCTATTTTCAAGAGCTGTTTTTTTTTTAATACAAACCAGTTAAAACACAACAATACCTTCTCCTTGAAATTATATTATTGTCATCTAGTCAAAAAAGTTATAGATTCTTCTTCAAACATTTGTGCTGACCTCAGTCTTTCTGAAGTTAAAATGCTGTTTATTTATTCCTTCTTTTTATCGATCATTGCTGTTCTCTTGGTGGAATGCAGCAGCTGATTTTGCTTTCTATTAGTGGAAAGGAACCTTTCATCTTTCAGTCATCAGCTGTAAGACATCATCCTTTTTTCAGTGACACATTAGTAAGGTCATGCTGTACTTTTTAGTAACTTTTCATGAATTTAATTTTAATTATAGTTAATTCCATTCAGTTACCTTGCCTTTTCATAGTTGTTCTGTTATGATGCTTTACACTGAAATTGGATGATGTACACATCATTTCTGTGTAACCTTTTTAGTGGGTTCTGCTCCATCACCATCTATTTTTGTTTTGCATAATGAGTAATTGATTTAATTATGGCAGTGTTGTTTTCTCTCATTGCATTTCATAATACATTCTCCCTTCTTTAGCTCTTTTCATTTGTTTTTTATTCTTCAGTTCTGAGGACGTTCACTTCATATTTATTTGTAGCTTAACCTATGGTTTCTGCTAATAGTGGGATGTCCTTATCAACTGTTTCCAGTACTGTTTTGACACTAAATCTTCATTACTGTCCAATTTGTCATTATAACGCAATGAGCTATTTCATGTGCTGTCTCTCCCTTAGGTTTAGACAACTGTTCTGTCTCTATTAATTCTCAGATCTCCCTGATTTTGCCTCATATTCCTAACTGTCCCTTGTAAATGTGTTGAATATGTGGTAAATTACTGAGGATTACCATCAGTGAGTAATACCAAAGATTATAGAGTCAAACTTCTTAATGTTCAGATAATGCATGTTTCCTATTAATCCTATTGTTCTAGTACCTTTCTGACTAACTTAGAAGTATATTGATTTTTACTGATTTTAGACCTTTGTCCACTCCTTGTTGTTGGCTCTTAAGATGATTCTTAAACAAAAAAGCTGACATCCGTGCATTAGTCTTTCTTGTTTGAATATATTTGAGGTGTGTAGCAAGTTTCCTCAAGCTAGCTGTCCTAAAATGTAGGGAGCTATGTATTTTTTGTAATATACCTCCTCTGTCATAAATGTATTAAAGCAAATTGCTGTCTAGTCACACTCTCTAGGGAATATATGGAGTGCAACATTGGTTAACATTCTTGCCATGCAGCACTTATTTCTCCTGTTTGTTTCTCTGTTGGGTGCAGAGCCTGCATGTCATGTGTGTGTGTGTGTGTGTGTGTGTGTGTGTGTGTGTGTGTGTGTGTGTGTGTGTGTGTGTGTGTGTCCAGAATGTAATATATTTTTACACCCCATCCACACACTGTAGATGAACTGTGGCTATGCAGTGAGTGAGTGAAAGAGTGTATATGTACATTTTGTCAAGTAATTGATATCCTCTGATATCTCATCCACAGATGTAAATAAATTGTGGGTATCCTGTGAGTAAGAGCATGAGTGAGTGTGTGTGTGCATGCATGTGTATATGTGTTTGTTTGTGTGTGTGTGTGTGTGTGTGTGTGTGTGTGTGTGTGTGTGTGTGTGTGTGTTTGATTCTTTAGGAAGGATGATGCCCTCTTCAGGATAAGGTCTTCTGATTTGTGCCCAGTGAGTGTCAGAATAGGTTATTACTCGTGTACAACCCTGAAATGGATTAACTGTGTGAATACATGGATGTCCACCTCAAGATGGCAAACACTGCTCTTGATAGTCTAGACAGCACATTATGGTGTAATCCCGTAGCTTAGTCCATGTTCTTATTATGACATCATATTCCTCTCCATTGCAAATACAATTACCTTAGTCCCCTAAAAGGGATGGCATTACTAGTTACCTAATGTGTTGTAGTAAATGATGGTAAAATGTCAAAACCTGATAACTATATAGTGAAAATATTATGTGAATATTTGCAAAATGAGAAAGAATTAACTTAATTTATAGGAACAGCAATGCAGTATGCTATCTGAATAGCCTGAGTCTGATGATGCCTGAACAAATTAAGTTGAAGGTGATTATTGGTTTCTTTTACCATCATGTTTGAATTTGCACAAATCACCAAAAGGATTTGAAATAATTTTTTTTTGTTCTTTTCACATCAGTCATATTAGCTAACTTGTTGAAATAACCAAAATGAACCCTATGGCAATAAATTCTATTTCAACTGAAAAGTAGTGAGAATCTGGAATTGTATACTAATGAAGTCTATATGATTTGTTACAAAGCCAACATTTTTGTTAGGTCATTCATAAATTAAAATCCAAGGTGATTGTGGCACAGACTTTGTGAATAAAGCTATTTGGATATCTCCAAAGAAGTAACAGTAAAGGAATTGATAGGGCAGTATACTGTTGCGCTGATAAGGCTACAGGTCAGAATGTTTGATTTGCACTCTGCAAAATCAATCTGAAAAATGAAACTGAGCTAGGTCATAAAGGAAGAGAGAGGAGTTTATAACAGAGGCTTAAAGGTATTTTGTTATAATCATATTTACAGAAAAACACAGTTGCATATGCAAATTATTACTGTTTTTAAAATGCATTATTAGTTGGAGGCATAAATCAAGCTCCATAAAAAATGACAGTGAACATTTATTCTTTTTGGTATTTGTGACCATATTGGTGGACAGATCCAAAGGATCCATTTGCAGTCTTTACCTATCCTTATGAGTTAGGAAAAATAATTAAATAAAGTAACTGAAAGAATGGGTAATAATGACAAGCAAAGATTATATCAGAAGACATAACCCATTGCATTACAAACACCCACATTTCCATTAGGTGTGTGGGTGGGCAGTTGTTGACATGCACAAGAGCAGACTTCAGCATTAAATTTAGGAGTGACAAGAAAGAACAAATGAAGTGTTTGAGTGGATGTATAAAGTAAAGTAAAATAAATGATAGCACAAGTAATAAGCAAGACTTACTGTGTATACAGAGAAACAAACTGTACTTCGGTCACATTAGGACATTTTCTTCAGTCGTTTATATATGGAAACTTTCATTCATTAAATCATTTGTATAATGTAAATATATTTTACCAAAAATAGGTTTAATATTATTCGTGTGGCCTCTGTTTTTCATTTTTGTATTTCTAATAAAATGTTATATTAGTTCAGAATCTGTAGTGTTGTTATAAGAGTTGTATATTACTGCTCTCCTTTTGTGTTGTCTGTCTTAATTACTGACTGAAGCAGAACCAGTTTGCCATTGGGGTTATGTTTAAAGGGCTGGTTCTTATTATAATGTTATTTTGATCATTTTTTTTTTCTAGGTTAACTATCAAACTTGTTATTTACAAATGTATAATTGGTGTAGTATACATTGATTCTTAATTTATTTTAATGCATTTTATGAGTAAATGCTTTATATTAAAAATCGGTTCTATATGACTACCAGTACAAATTATGGACTTCATTAAAATTAAACAAGATTCCTAATTCATTGGCCGTTACCTTTCCATGTATACTTGTAAACTGTATGACTGCCAGTATGCTTTTTCTGCATGGTATGCTTTGAATCTTTATTTAATCAACTTGTCTGTAGCTATTTTAAAAGAAATAGAGGAACTACCTTAATCTGAAGATGACAGACATTGGTATCACTTGTATAATTCTTGGAGTATCAGTTCATATAAGTGTAATTTAATTGTACTAAAACTGTGACCACGAATTGAGGCTGCTGTTCAAAAACATGTCATATGAGTTCCAGAAAAGAAGAAAAGGGAGGATATAAGTAAAATAGGTGTTTTATTCAATAATTCACAAACTAGAATAGTAGACCATTTGCCTTTGCAGTTTCAAAGCAAAGCAAATTGTACTTTAGGGATAATGTTCAGTCCGCATAGCCCTGCCAGGATATAGGATGTTTTTAAAAAAAAGTTCATGGCTACAGATCTCTCCTAGGTCCATTTTTAAGTTCCAAAAGGAAATGCTACCAGAAGTTATAATCCAATGGTTAACAAACTGCAGGAGTTTTGTGACTAGGATCTCTGCCATGCTATGACCGATGCTTTTCATTTCGAATGAACCTCCACATGAGCAGTAGATCAGAGTTTTGTCCTCTGATCTACTCCCTTTCATATCACAGTAAGTAGAAACTGTGACTCCTGAACTTCTTACTCCATGCAAACTGAGTAAACTAGTAGCGTTATATACATAACTATTATACTACAGGGGTTATGGATATGCACCTCCAGATGGAGGACTAAAAGGGGAACATAGCCCCCCGTGAAACAATGGACAGTACTTCATCATGTCAAAAGAATAGGGTTAAAGTGACACTTATCTGCATACAGACTTTTCTGTACTATGAATATGAGTGTGCTAATCTCTGCCTATCACTTCACAGTTAAATGATCAAAGTTCAGAAAGAAACAAGATCCAGGATATAAGTGAAAACAGATGCTTTATTTTATAATCAACAAGCTAAAATATTAGCCCATTTGCCTTTGCAGTTTCAAAATAAACCAAACAGTACTTTTGTGACAGTATACAGTCTACATATCCCAGGTAGGATACCTGATGTTTTTAAGCAAAAGAGAAGCCCATGGAAGCAAACCTGTCTTCGGCACAATGTTAAGCTCTAAATGCAGGTACTGCTAGATGCTATAATCTACGGGTTAACAATTTGCATTTTATTTCCTTCTTTATTTTTTTATGACTAGGATCTCTCTCACTCCTGACTGATGGTCTAACATTTGGATAAGCCTCTATGTGAGGAACACACTTCCAGAGTTTTGTCCTAATTATTGTAGTAATTAGAAATTAAGTCCTAGTGATTTGACTAATTGCTGTGAAAAAATATCCATGCTCTGCACTGCTGTATACATTCTGTCTAAACATTGCATGCACATACACATTTCCTTTACCAACATGTTAGTATATATGTATAGATAGACACATATAGCCAGACATGTATAGATACATATAGCCAGACATGTATAGACATAAATATAGATATAGATAAATGATGCTCTTCACCATTCACACCCACAAATAGGCTGCACACACTACATAATCTTTGATGTAGTGCCACAGTGATTTAGTCACCCTTGTTAATAAGCAAAATAATCATAAACAGAAATGTCAGTATTTATGGAATAGCTTGACCAATGGGATGCAGACCATCACTGTTTAGCAATTGATATCCACATATCAATTAATAAAGCTAAAAAGACTGCCATCCATAATCATTTTACAAGTGAATACATATAAATACTTTTCTTACAAAAGAATGAGTTAAATATACAGTGAGATAGAAATATACATAGAGGTACAAAGTAAACATTTGGAATTATTAGATTGCAGTAAATAAAACATCTAACTCCACCTAGGTTTTTCTGGCTAATTTGATTTCTAGAATTACTGAGCAATAAGATAAATGTCCAGAATGCATGGAGGCACCTGGTAGTGCTTCTCTTTAACTGTTATGGTTTGCAGCTTACAGGTTAGCATATTTTTATATAAATGAGTAAATACAACCAAGCAGTTTTCCCACATCTGTGTACTAATGAGACTGTTTTCTTGCTATCAGGTTGAAGAATCTTCTTATTGCACTTTATTCCTCTTAGTTTTCTTCCTGGGAAGAGTCTCATATCATGTAATTAAATTTTCACATGTGAGTCATACACTACATATCAAAGGCCTAACTGCTGTGCTCTCATTAGAACACATGAAGTTACACATTACTAACTCTATATACTTTTTCATTATTTTTGCATTTGTAGAAAAATGTCACAAGTCCTTACTTATTTATTTGCCACAAAAACAATACTGCATGCTGAATCAATTGTTAGTACACTTGCTGTATTTTTTACTGAGATATAAATGCATCACACATTTCTGTGGCATTCTTCTTCAGAAAACATCGTTGACATATTTGTATGTTAACCTCATATGCAGAATAAAGTTGGTTATACCCATAGAAAAGAAACAGAAGCAGACAATTCAGGAAATACAGCAGCTCATTTATAATGAGAACATCAACTTTGCAACTTTAACACAGGAAATCAGGTATTTGTGATGGTACCCTCCACAGTAAAAACATTCCTGGCCAAAGGAAAGGGGCCTTTTGAGGTATTTGAAAGAACAAACAAGGTGATCTGTAAGGACAGACAGCCAGAAAAAAAGTAAAGATAGAACAGTCTTAATGATAATAACAGTTACACCACATGTATTAGCTTTTAAAAGCATAAGATAATCATTAGAACTGAAAAATTAATAAGCAGTTACATTGTTGCTGCTAACACACTTCTTATGTTGGTTTCACAAATATTTTGAAAAGCTGGTGTTATCTCAAGATTTCATAAAGGTCACGTTCCAGTATCACTATTATTTTAGGGAACACATTTTAAAATGTGCAAGTCAGTCAAGCCAAAATCAGTAAAATATTTAAATTCTGTCTTTTACTTGTACACATACATTCATTTGTACAGAGCTATATTAAAATGCTCATTAAGTATATGGGTTAAATACTTTCAGTTACTCATTTATAATAACAAAAATGTAGAAATATATTACTAAATGGAAGAGGGTCTACCACAGGTGCTTAAATGCTAGCTGTTCACAGCATACCTGTTCGCTGCCACTTGCTTAAAAAAGCAAGTGTGTTTACACCCAGTACCTGAAATTGTGTTTATTCATAGCCCTTCCAACTTCTGATCCTATACAATACATGACATCCCTACCAGAATCTAAACCCTAAATCTAAATCTCCCACCCAGTTCCAAAAAAAGCTCCTCAGTCCTAACCCTAAACTTCCAGTCTAACTCTCTTACCTTAAACTTCCTTATTGCTGCCTGAACCTAAAACACTACCCCCCCTTCCTAAACCTAAATTCCCTGATTGTTCCCTAACCCTAAACCTTCTTTCCTGCTCCCTAATAAAAAATAAATAAAAAAAACTCACTCACTAATCCTTAATCCCATCCCACTTTCTCACAAAGCTTCTTGCTCAAACTCATATTTGAGTTTGAACGTGATCAGCACTTTTTCTCCATGGCTATGAACAACAGCCAACCTAAGCTACAAGAGCATAAGTCTGTGGTTTGGAAAAACACAGTTTTGAGTGCTTGGAACTACTTGACTGCTTGCAGTAGAATGAATAAAAAGATAGCTGCTTTTTCTGTGGAAATTTGTTAGTCAAAATCAAAGTCAAAGTAAACTTTTATTGTTATTTAGAGCTACACACGTGTAGTCTAAACACATTTTCATGTATCAGCTCAATTCTTGAAATACAAAGGAAAGTGAAACAACACATACAAGTAATGGAATAAACATAACAAATAAAACACTATTCCCAGTACATCCCCACCTAAGCACCATGTTTAATCAGAGCCTCACGTCAGGCTTTGTGCCCACTGAATGGCGCACAGCAACAGTTATCCCACTCCACAAAGGGAGAGCCACCACTGATCCTGGGAACTGTTGCCCTATTAGCCTGATGAGCCAGGTCTACAAGGCCATGAAACGTATCATCATGGAATTCATAAACAAAGACATTGGTAACTTCCAAACTCTGGACCCCACCCAGTTCAGGTTTGTGAAAGGCAGATCTTGCCTCCTGAACCTGGTCGACTTCTTTGAGGCAGTCACCAAAGCCATAGATGAAGGTAAGATGGTGCACACAGACTATCTTGACCTCGTCAAGGCTTTCAACACCATCCCCCATTCTGGAATTCTAGCTAAACTTACTAAACTAGGTATAAATCCCTATGTCACAAGATGAGTTGCCAACTGGCTCACTGACAGAACCCACACTGTAAAAGTTGCAGACTCCAAATCTGACTTCAAACCAGTGACAAGTGGAGTACCACAGGGTTCAGTCCTGGGACCTCTCCTGTTTGGTATCTACTTCTTTGAAGTAGTAGCTAACACAGAAGGCCTCTGGCTAATGAAGTTTGCAGATGACTGCAAACTAGGAGCTATAGTCAGGTCCCCAAATGATGTGGACATCCTAAAGAAGGGCCTCACTGAGACTGATGCCTGGTGTCAGAGCCATGGCCTCAAGCTCAATGCCAAAAAGTGCACTGTTATCCCCTTTGGTAAAAACTCTGTACCCATGAACTACCACATAGGTGGCAGTCTTCTTAACACAAAATGTGTGATAAGAGACTTTGGGACCCAGGTGGACAGTAATTTCTCCTTTGATAATCACATTGCCGCAGTAGTCAGGAAATCCTTCTACATGGCACACCTCATCACAAAAGGGTTCTCATCCAGGAAAAAAGAGGTCATTGTTCCCCTCTACTCGACACTCATTAGAACCATTATAGAGTACAATGCCCCTTTTGGAATGTACCTCACAAGACATATGCAGCAGCTGGAAAGGTCACAGAAGTACTGCACAAAGAGTATTACTGGCCTCAAACAGATGCCCTACACCGATCATCTCAAAAAACTCCAGCTTTACTCTGTAGCATATCGCCTACTCCGAGGTGATCTCTGCCTAACATATAAAGATATGTCAAACCCAGAGCTGTTGGACTTGCTACACCTAAAGAAATCCCAATTCCTCCGAGATACACACTCTAGGGACCTAAACCTTGTCATCACAATAAACAGGACATGCTGGAGGAAAAGATTCCTGTCCCAGAGACTTCCCATACTCTGGAACAAGCTATCCAACTATGTCAAGCAAAGTTCCTCATTAACACTCTTCAAGAAAAATATTGATGAGTGGATGGGAAATAGGAAATGCACCCTGCGGATCACTTCTGTGGCTCTGCTTGTCAGGGACACAGGAAATTAACTTTCTTGGATTGGCGTAAGCTAGGGAACTTTGTTGGCTAGGCTTATTGGTCCTTGGGCTGATAGCCTAGTACCTACCTATGAACCTATGCAAGAAAGAGCAGAGACATTTACCAACACTCATATATGAAAAGAATCCCCTCCCCTGAGTTAAATTAACTACCCTATTTAAAGTAAAACAAAACAACTTTTGAAATGCTTAGTTATTTGTCTAATTTTTCACTTAAGTGAGTTAAATGATACTGACTATGGATATAATAAATAAATATTGCACTTACTTGAAATATATATAAGTATATATTACACAAATAGATAAAAATTGACTTATTATGTACTACACTGAACGTTGTACTGCGTCTGCCCTTCATATTTATGACTCAAATAAGCTTACACAATTTTGTTCAGTACTTTTTCTGAACTGAGATATTTTACACCTTTATGATGTGATTCTACAGTGCTGATGAGTTACATAATGTGCAACTTTCCCTTGTGTTTCACTGAAGGATTCTTCTGATTTGCATTACAGCAGTGCTTAGTTATAACTTTCCTGTGTCTATGTGTCTGTGTGAGTGTGCGTGTGCGCGTGCATGTGCGTGTGTGTGTGTGTGTGTGTGTGTGTGTGTGTGTGTGTGTGTGTGTGTGTGTGAGTATTTGGTTGTGTTTTAAGCCATAGATAATTCAGGGCATGCTTTCCACAAGAAATGATTTAAGCTATTCTTGTCACACAAAAAGAACTGTTTTCTGTACTCCCAGCTTTACAATGCATAAAATAACTTTTTTCCCTTCACTGAGAATTTTTTGTGCAAGCTACAGATAAATAAATAATGCACAACTGTAGAGACAACTTTAGAAGCTTTGCTGAGCAGTAATTCCGTGGATCTGATTGATTTTTTTGTTGAAGAGAGTTGAATCTGAACCCTATACAACAACTCAAAAAAGCTCTTACTAAAGCATTTAAGCAGTAAAACAGAAACAGATGTTGTTCTCTGAGGACAAATGACTGACTCTGAAGAAGAATGGTGTACGTTCTTTGCCATTATTCCTTCCATTGTCATTTTGTGAAACGGGTTGATTTGATAAAGCTTACAAGGATTTGTACTCATATTCTTTGGCTGTTGTCAGGTTAGATGAATCATCTAGCAAGGTTGTGGTACTGAAAGTATTATATGAATCAGGTAACTTCTCACAAGTTTACTGAGCTGAGAAAATGATTAATTACACGTTCATATCTATTTGTTGTATTTTTCTTGAAATCAGGAAGCCTCTTCCTGTCATGCTAATCTTGTTGACTAACAAGATTAACATGACAGGAAGAGGTTTCCTGATTTCAAGACTAGAAATTACAATTTAGATCTGTAATAATGATAATTTAAAAATATTCATTTTGTAATGGTCAAGGCCATAAAGGCAGAACTCCAGCTATTTGTAAAGCATGTTGTATAGTCAGACAAAATAAAGTGAAACAAATGTCTAGCACACAAATGGACATTGCAAAGAGATGTAGAAAATGAACTATGACAATTTTACAAAGATAAATAGTACCTATATTTTGAAGCATTATTGGCTAAATATAACATTATTAAGTATTACATTAATCTTGTAATTAAACCATATATATATATATATATATATATATATATATATATATATATATATATACACACTCACAAAAAAAAACTAAGCAGAAAGCAAACTTCCATTTCATAACTTACCTATAAGCAGCTATGTAAGTAACAGAACAATATTTAAAGCTCTGCTGTGAAGTTTGTCATGATCACATATATGCAGATTTGCTACATCACAGAATTATGACCAATAACCAAGTATATCATTGATCTCATTATCAAATTTTAATAGGTTCAAAGGTGGGCACAGATCAATCAGTTTGCAGGCCATTACAAGCCTAGCCATAGTTCAGAAATAAAAAAAGTAAAATCCAACACAGTATTCCAAACTACACCTAAACCTGTAAAATTATAGTTTAATTAAAGGACACTAAGGACCTCTAAAGCATGATTTCTCTAATCATTGCATTCAAATCAGCTAAATCATTAATCATAGATAATACTTTTCAGTTTTGTAGCATATTTCAAATGATATAGCTATACTTCCTTGCCTCAAAGTATATAAAAAGACTAGCTTCTTATACAAGAAATACACAGTATGTAGAAGAAGGTAGCAGTGCTTGGTTTATGGTATTAACATATTTTTTGTTAAACATTTTTATTAAATTACAGGTAAAACAATGATATTTGATACAAAACTGATGCATGTGATTTAAGAAACTGTTAGCTAAAGAATGCTGGAAGCACAGAGGGTTAAGGCTGCGCTCTGTAATTCCAGTGGTAGAGGGTCTGGTTCCCTCAAACCTCATTTACATACTGTGTGACCTTGAGCAAGTCACTTAACCTAAAATTGCTCCTGGGTCACCTCTGAAAAGGGATTATATGTCCAGTGGGGCCAACCTGTTTAACAAATGGACATTATTATTATTACAGTAGAGCATCAATTATCCGAATGTTAATTATCCAAAACATCAATTATCCAAAAGCAGCCTTCCTAAGACTTTCATGTGTAAGTGCATCATTGCATCTGTATGTGTCTTTCCCACCATGTAGAATTTAATTTTTTTTTTATTTGTTCTGGCTGTAGGTATTTCAATGAGTTGCTTTCAAATTCCTCTACTGTATGCCCTTGGTAGGAGACTCCATGGCTTAAGTTCACATTGCCAGACAAAATGTTTCTGTGAGACATCAGTTGTCAGGTGCCAGTAAATAGCAGGTGTCTACAGCAGGAGTAAGGCTAGTCTGGCAGCAGAATGCCATGATCATGGACACACCAGAACTGTAGATATGACCTCCAGGTAGAGTTATCAAAGGTATGTGTGATGTGTTAAGGCAGAAATCAATAAGAGCCAGCAGAGAAGTCCGAATAAAAGATTGAGAGGACCTTTCCACACAGCAGGCTTCTTGGGAATCTCCCTGTGGGTGTGTTGGCGGTAAACATCTGGATATTTTCCTCTGTCCTAGCTTGTTGCTCTTAAGTCCTGAGGAAGCCCCCATTCCCACTCTTTTCATTTCAGTTGAACCACAAGCACACCCATCTGCTGCTGGAGAAGGGTAGCAACTCAGATGAGATGGAGTCTGCAAGTGATGAACATGATCCGCCTACGAGTCCAGCCTGGAAAGGGAGCAACAACCTGAGAGGTTTCAGTGAGTCTTGGAAAAGGCACTGACATCTATCCAAAAGATTCTATTTAATGAAAGGAATTATCATTATATACTGGCAATACTTATTCACTGAATGTTAGGCTAAATAACGTGCCCCATCCCCTGCAAAAAAGCTTTGATAGTATTTGTGTGTATATGAAAGTTTGCATGCATGTTTGGGGGAGTGTTTCATTACTGTTATTTCTTCCAGATTTCAAATTATTATTAATGAAATCTCATACTGTTGTAAATGAATTAGAATCTACAACTACCGATATACAAATATAAATCAGACACACACAAACACACACACGTATATATATTTTCATATATTTGTGCAGCACACTTCTCAACTGTCTAGATTTTTATTTCATATTTTGGTCTTTTCCTCATGAAGTTTTTGCTTTTCTGGTGAAACACTGAGTACTGAAATTACTACGTAATGGCATACCATTGTGTTATAGACTTCATATCCGGTTCGATTATATGTTTGATTATCTGAACAGTTTGATTATCTGAACTACCTTTGGTCCCAATTAGTTTGGATAATCGACTTTTTACTATATTATTATTATAACAGTTGAAAATGTAAAAAAAGTGATCGAAACATAAGGAATAAATGGATAAAAACTTACTAATAATTAAATAAGAGAAGAAAGATAAGCAAAAACAGAAAAGAGTGAAACAATACGTAAAAATAGTGGAACTATCTAAAAAAGTCAGGACCATCTATCCCTGTGTAATACAGAATAGTCAGCATATTTTATATTAGTGCTTATTTCTAAAAGACAATAATAGTTGAGAGGCTGAGTTTGAGTCTTAGTCCAGTAGGATTCCATCACAAGGCTTACATAAGATGAAAAACAATACTTCTCAGCTTACAGCAAACCTTAGGAGTCTGTTCAATCTACAGAATGATAGAAGCAAAATTACCTCAGTGGAACATTAAAGCCATATTTATCTAGACTGAATATGTACGAAATATAGAAAAAAATGTTTCCTCTACCATGGGGAAATGATAAATGCATGTAGAGATATATATCAACCAATAAGGTTCATTTTCCATATCTGTATCTATAAATAATTTTCAGTCAATATTAGTTACATTTTATAGTGTTGTTTTTTGCTGTTATTTTTTTTAAGTAC
Source organism: Protopterus annectens (assembly GCF_019279795.1). Taxonomy (NCBI): domain Eukaryota; kingdom Metazoa; phylum Chordata; order Ceratodontiformes; family Protopteridae; genus Protopterus; species Protopterus annectens. The sequence goes on from NC_056733.1 coordinate 1,958,167,293, forward strand.
ATATTTTGTAACCTCACTGACCGAAATGTTTCTATTAACTGTACTCTGTTATAGAAATTTTGCATGTGTCTTATAGGGAAATGATGTATTGGAATCAGATTTGTCTAATGCAGGATCAGTTATTGTGTTGAAATCCCCTATCATTATGATACATTTGAGAGGATTAACATCTATTATAGACTGTGCATCTGATAGAAATGTTTTATATCCAGAAACAAATGGCATAAATGGAACCAATCAAAAATGTATTTTGGTTCTAAATAACTTGTACAGTTTTTTACCCTAAATACTTGTAATAAGCTTACCACCTTACATTTCATTACAGAACATTAAAACTGATTCTTATTTAGATAAATCAGAAAAAAATATAATAATGTTGATTCCTCTTTTTTTCCACTTATCATAGTCATCATGTATCAAGATGTGTTCCTATACACAGCAGGCAATACATAATTCAAACAAATAACCCCTTTTGAGGGGTCATTGAATGTTGAGTGCAAATAAAAGCTTCTGATGTACAGGGCAAGCTTATCTTTTTCTATACTAAAACAGCTAAAGTTAGTATTAATCTCCCATTTTACCACTGTGTGTCTGAAACGGCAAGCATCCCAATAAGCAACGAAAAAGGACCGAGGGAGAAAGAGAGAGATAAAATAAGCATGAGTGACTTTTTGAGGTTAAACCCACTAAGAAATTTTCATGGGTCCAGCTGTGCCAGTATGATTATACTCTCATAACATTTGCAAAGAGAAATAAACAGGATGTCACAACTAGTGCTTTGTAAATTAAAACAACATCGTTTGCAGTCACTTGAGAGCAATACTGGATATTTAATAAACTACTTATAAGTCAGACAAGCCAGTTTCTCTATTACATATTGACCTGTTTAATCAAAAAGATGGGTATCCATTTGAAATGTTGGGACCTACTGTAGCAAGTCCCAAAATGTAGAGAGTGAATGGCTGAAAGATTGGACTAACATATACTAAGTCCAAGATGCCATTTCTCAGAATATTCCCTTTTCACAGGGTATAGTGATGCTATATATATATATATATATGTATGTATGTATGTGGATTCCTATTACAAGAACGAAAGTTCACTACTTTGAACTTGTAATAGGAAGCCTCACTTCTGCAAAAGTTCACTTTAACGAAAGTGAACTTTTGCGTAAGTGCACTTCACCGAAAACACCGCAGCACAGTGAAGGACATAAAAAACAAGCTATGTCCTCCACTATGGTGCGATAGTCATGGACCTTACGGTTAGGGCACAGGTTAGGGTAAGGGGATAGTTAGTAAAGCTATCCCCTTAACCTAACCCATGCCCTAACCCTAAGGTTTGTGACTATCACACCATAGTGGAGGACATTGCTATGTCCTTCACTGCGCTGCAGTCATTACAGACCTTAGGGTTAGGGCACGGGTCATGGTAAGGGGATAGCCTGTAGGGCTATCCCCTTACTATGACCCGTGCCCTAACTCTACGGTCCGTGAGTACTGCACGGAAGTTCAGTACAACACCCGTTCATTGTACTGAACTTCGCGTAAGTGCACTTTCGATTAAGTGCACTTTCGCTGCAGTGAGCATTCCATGCACTATTTCAAATTAGTGAAAATTCGATCTAGTGTATGGAACCCATATATATATATGTATATTAGATAGATAGATATAGGATCATACGATCATAGTAAGTTACTAGGCTATTGGTCTTGAGGTTCTTACAAGCCTAGCCAAGAATTTAGCCCATGTTTCTACAAGTCAGCACCTGATGCCCTTGTCCACCAGAGACACAGATGGAATTCCAGGGGTGTATTTTCTGTTCCCCATCCAGTTATCCAGGTTGCACTTATTTATTTTATTTATTTATTTATATTTGTTTACCGGGAAATTCCAACTGGACACAGGTCCTTTTCCATGGAGGCCCGAGGAGAAAAGCTCCACAGAACAATACATGAACTGCAGAGTACATGAAAAACAATTTAATATACATACAATAGCAAATAATACATACTGAACATACATTAGCTATACATACAGTATGAAACATAGTAATTAACAGATATACCAATATCTAGCTAAAGACTAGGAATAAAGGTAGTATGTATATACAGATAGTACTATGTTCAAACAGATACTGTTCTAAACTCATATTTAAATGTTCAAAACTCACTTAAAAGAGTTAATGAGGTAGTCTTCTTGATGTAGAGAGGGTGTCTATTCCACAGAAGGAGGAGTTTCTGGGACAGAAATCTGTTCCACCAGCATGTCCTATTGATGTCAAAGACCAAGTTGAGGTTGTGGTGTGGGGTACCTGAGTGGAGCTTGACCTGTGGATATGCAGCAGTCTCATGAAAGTGGGGTCTGAGGTTGCTTTGTATGCCAGACAGAGGTCACCTCTGAGGTGTCTGTATGGACTCAGTAGAGGACAAGGCTTTTAGCCTATCTGTGTAGGGTAGATGTCTGAGGTCCTGAATTTTCCTAGTGAGGAACCTCTGTGGTCTCTCCAGCTGCTGCATGTGCTTTGTCATGTACATGCTGAAAGGGGCATTGTACTCAATAATGGGTCTTATAAAGGAAACATGCAGGGGTGTTATGACCTCTTTATCCCTGGATGAGATACCTTTACTTATGATTGGGCCATGTAGAAAGCTTTCCATACAACGGAAGCAACATGGTAGTCAGAAGTCAGGTTGCTATCAACCTGAGTGGCCAAGTCCCTCATGACTGATTGCATGCTTAGAACCATGTTATTAATGTGATAATTTGTGTAGACATCACTCTCCTCAAAGGGGATAATGATGCATTTTTTGGCATTCAGTTTTACGCCATGTTTCTGACACCAGTCATGTGTTTGGGTGAGATCCTCCTGGAGGATGTCCACATCATTAGGGGAATTGATGACAGTGCCCAGCTTGCAGTTATCTGCAAACCTGGTCAGCCATAGCCCACTAGTTTTGGCCTGCACCTCAGAAAAGTATATATCAAACAACAGAGTTCCCAAGACCAATACCTGGGGTGCACTGCTTGTTACTGGTCTACTGCTTGAGTTGGCTTCCTCTATTTTGATAAGGTGGGTTCCATCAGTGAGCCAGTTTGCTACCCATCTGGTAACATATGGATTGATGCCTAATTGAGAGAGTTTATCTATTATACCCGAGTGGGGAATAGTATCGAAGGCTTTGGCCAGGTCAGCGGAGGTGGTGTGCACCATCTTCCCCTCAACCATGGCTTTGGTAACTGTCTCAAAGAACTTGACCAACTTTAACAGGCATTACCTCTCCTTGATGAAACCAAACTGTATGGGATGAAGTGGAGGTTGTCAATGTCCTTGTTTATGAGGTCCATGATAATCAATTCCATGGCCTTGCAGATCAGGCTAGTTAGGCTGATGGGTCTGTAATTTCCTGGATCAGTGGATGCTCCACTTTTGTTCAAAGGGATAACAGTGGCTGTCCTCCACTCAGCTGAGACAAAGCCATTACTCAGGCTTTGTTTGAATAGGATGCCTAATGATGCTGCACGTTCCTGCCTGAGTTCATGTAGGATGTAGCATGGGATGTTATCAGGTCCCATGGAAGTTGAATTTTTTGCCTTCGAGAGGGCAGAGATGACCTGCTCCCTAGAGATAAGGGGAGGGGGCCAGGTGCTGAGGATGTCTGGATTTACTGATGGGGGGACAGAGGGGTGACATTTTCACTGAACCTGTCTATCAGTAGGTTGGCTATATCTACACCATTTATGTATGTGGTGTCCCTAACCACCAGGTCTTAGCAGATCTGAGTGATTCCACTAAGACTGCAGACATGTGAAGAAAGCCTTATGACTGTCTTTAGTAGATGTGGCCAGTTTGGACTCGAAGTTTGCCTGGGAGGATTTCAGTAGTGCTGTTATTTATGCACATACTGTATAATGTATACATGTATACATATCTGTATCTATCTATCTATCTTATATATATATATATATATATATATATATATATATATATATATATATATATGTTCTGGAGGTGTGAGGGTACAGGGACATGTCCCCTTACAAAAAGATGTTTTAAGGAGAAAAGTGATTTTTGAGATTCGCTCTTCTCTGGGTTTTTGGTCCTTTTTTTCAGCTTTTGGGCACTCTGCATTCTAAGTGCCATTTCATTAGGGAAACCAAAAATGTTAGCATACATAGATCTTACTCTATTTCTGCCATGCAAGTCCTTGCCAGTCTATGTACTAAATGAATAACAATGACAGTGTCTGGAAAACAAAAAAAATATTTAATTTGTCGAGTATGAAACAGATGTTTAATATCAGAGAAGTGCTTTTTGGCCTCCATAATATTTGAAGGAAGATAATTGCTACTTAACAAACAGACCAGAAAGAATCAAACAAGTAACCGTACATTAAAATACTCTCTGTGATCAAAATCCCATTTCCTTCATTGAGCTACAGAAAGCTCCTCCTCTTACAATAACAAATAACAGACATATCTCGTAATCAAAAATGACTTAGAAAACAATTCTACACCATAACTGCCACCTGTCTTATACATTAGCATTTTATAGAGCAACTAATTATTACACTAGCAATGATTTAGCATAATGTCTCTCTACTTATTTCACTTGCAATGATAAGACTCAAAGGCAATTAAAGGAAATGGGGTACTAAGTAAATGAAGGTAAGATTTTATTTTTCAACCTGACACATTTGGTAGATGTCAGACAAGCCAGTGCTAATCTTCTTTTCCTTAGTCCAAGCCTATGTAAATTTGACAGCAAAATGACATGGTTTGGCAATTATCAAGGATTTAAAAATAAAACTGGAACAAGAAAACGACCATTGGCATATTTCCTAAACTCAAACAAGGAGCAGACATTTGTTAAAAAAAAAAGCAGAGACCTTTTAATAATATTCTGTTACATCTTCCATTTCTAGTAAGAGGTATTCAGTAAGCCTCCCCCCCCAGCCAAAATTATGACAGTTCAGCACCTGATTATTTATTTTTGTGATACAATCTCTAAAATCTTATTGCAAGAGGGAGTATATAAATATTTGGAATTAATGAAGGATCAATGATAAAACATGAACAAATGTGAATAAAACTTAGCAAGGAATATTTTAAAAGACTAAAATTAATACTGAAAACATCTCTGACATCTAGGAATAAAGTCCAAGCAATAAACCAATTTGCTAGTCCTGTCATAACTTACAGTTTTGGAGTGATTGACTAGCCCTAAATGGTATTGGATCAGTTGGACAAGAAAACAAGAAAAATGCTTCACGCTTATCAAAGGATTTATAAAAAATCAGTGTATACTAAGATTATATATTCTGAAGAAGGTAGGGGCCTCGTTGAAATTGCCTGTGTCGATCTGCAGTCGTAGGACTGTATACATATCTGTTGACCTCACAAGATCCAAACATAGTGAATGATTTAAAACATGAGGAGAATAAGTCTAAGATGACTTCTCTGCTTAGTTTGACAAAAGCATGTCGGTGTCAAGCGGGAATGTCAATCAAACTAGAAGTAGATAAAAATCAGGCAACAACTGAATGTACAAAAAAACAAAAGAAAGAATATAAGGTGAAGGATCAAATGAGACAGCAAGAAATGTAGAAAATGCTTAAATATAGTTGCAATTATGGAAAACTCTTGAAACAGCTTCATGTTGATCAGGACCGAATGCAGGAGTGGTTATAGAGAGGTGAATTTAAACCAAAAGATGAAAGGTTAATATTGGCTGCCCAGGATAGTGGACTACATACACTTACAGTAGTTTACAAAGTCCATTAAACATGTGGGAAAAAAAGGCAAATGCACTTTTTGTAAAACAGAACTGGAAACAGTCACACATCCTGTTGTTGGGTATGGCACACTAATGGTAGAAGTACGGTATACTGAAAGGCATAATAATGTGGCAAGACTGTTGCATTGGGAATGTGCAAACATTATAATATTGAAATAGTTGAGAAGGATTGTAAATGTGATCCACACAACATTATAGAAAACTATGAGGTTTACATCACATGGGATCACCCATTACCAACCGTTCAAAACATAGATGCAAGAAAACCATATATAGTAGTCCATAAAAAGACAAAAGTGGTATTGATCATTGAACCTGCTACACCCAGTGACTACAGTATCTTATGTACATAAAGATTCAAAGTCATAAAAAAATACCAGGATCTACAGGCAGAAATGAAGGCAATATGGAAGAAGGACACCCACAGTTCCAATAATAGTAGGAACAATGGGGCTTATAAAGAAGAATTTATAGTCATACTTAGGTATGCTTCTGATACATATAACATCATATGAATTGCAGAAGGAGTCAGTTATGGGCATATTGCAGGTGCTGCAAAGAATACTTCTGGTTGACATCAAAAATTGAAACAATACTAATTTCATGAACTTCAATCATACATTGACTTAGGAATGGGGTCCATTCCCATCATGGTATAAGAATCCCAAAAGACTTGGAGAAATTAAAAAAAAAAAAAAAAAAGCATTCTCACTAGTGCAACTAAAACTATACTTGCAAGTACTTACTTGCTCTCCTCATTGCTTTATGGCACTCCCATCCTTGTTAACTTTCAGGCATCACTTAAAGCAAAACAACAACAATGCTATAATAAAGTGACAACATTTTCAGCAAATGCCTCTTTCAGAGCCCACCACTGTATAGCACTAAAAAGCCTAAATTGGTAAGGCCTACCCCAACAACTAACATATAAACAGCTTCTCAGCCAGTATCAATCTGCTTGTCCAGCACTTAATAATTTTACACTATTATGTTCCCACTCGGTCATTATAATCTAATGACCAAAAAATCTTCTCTGTCCATAAACCTATCAAATCTACTGGGTGTAGTCTGTACTCATAGCATATTACTAAGCCCTGGAGCTCCTTACCTGTTATCCATCAAGTCAGTACCCTCCCTCTAATCCTTTAAAACCAGTCTGAAACACTTCCTAACAAATATCTATCTTGGCTCTTGCTCAACCCCAGAAAAAATCTATATCTCTAAATATGGACAAGTATCTATTCATAGTTTACACTTTCATAGTCTCCTTCTTCACTCAATTCCTTCTCTCCCAAGACTTTCTATCAAAATATTCCATAACTCTGTTTTTTTCTCCCACTCCATATTCCAGTTCTAATTTGTATTATACAAACTTACCCTTAATCACTGTCATATGGCTAAAATTTCTAATATTAAATCATTGTCAAATAATTTCTATTCTGTTCTTTACTAATGTTTTAACATGATGTCTAATTTGGTATAATTGTTTAAATTGTATATTTTTTATTGTTTTTATTATATTATTTTTGAAGATTGTAAAATTACAGAACTTAGAATGTTTATGTAATACTTTGGATCTTTTTCCCTGAGTCATCCACTGAAAATGGACACTTACCCATTCGGACTTTCCCAGGAATCAAATGTCAATCAATCAATCAATCAATATTTCAAGTGGTTCCAACCACGTTAAGTAACTATTAACAAAGCAAGCAGCATCCTTTTAAAGATGTAGATCAATAATCATCCAGTCTGCAGTGAAACGGTTTCCTGGCACAACTAAGACATCTTCAGGTCAGTTTCCATCCCCAGATCTCTGCGTATTCTCTCATCTAGTGATCTACAGTTGTCATTTACAACTGTGATTCATTTCTTTCCTTCTCTTTTCTTGGGGAACATCAGTCATTGTGGGATTGCAGGCTGCTTTCAATATTCTCCCTTGAAGAATAATCCCTACGGGCATTTTACTATAACATATTTCTATTGAGTATACAATCAGTTCCACAACATGTGGATCAACAAGAATTCCTCCTGTTGAGCCACAACATTCTTTTTTGATTTAAAATCATAATTACTACCTTCTCTTGTTATTCACTGCCAACTCTGTCTGAAAACAAAAGTACTAGACACTGGATGCTAAAATCTCTTTGGATGAGTTATTTGATTTCTGGTAAAAACAAACTCTCTTCTGTAAAACAGTTCATTTGAAATCCTTTCTTCACAGGTCAGAAATGGCTTGTGCTTCACAGCAGCACCATAGAACCCCTTTCACTGTTAATATACCATGTTCATAGGTTCATAGGTAGGTACTAGGCTATTGGCCCTAGGGCCCATACAAGCCAAGCCAAAAAATGTACCCTAGCTTTCGCCACCCAAGAAAATTATTTTCCTATGCCCCTGTCGAGCAGAACCACAGAAGTGATCCCCAGGGTGAATTTCCCATTTCCCATCCAATCATCAAGATTTTTCTTGAAGAGTGCTAATGAAGAGCTCTGTTTGACATAGATAGGTAGTCTGTTCCAGAGTATAGGAAGTCTCTGGGACATGAATCTATCCCTCCAGCATGTTCTATTTATTGTGGTGACAAGGTTAAGGTCCCTAGAGCGTGTAGCTCGGAGGGATTGGGATTTCTTTAAGTGGAGCATTCCTAACAGCTCTGGGTTTGACATAGCTTTGTATGTTAGGCAGAGATCGCTGCTGAGTAGGCGATATGCGACGGAGTAAAGCTGTAGTTTTTTGAGACGGTCTGCATAGGGCATCTGTTTGAGGCCAGTAATCCTCTTTGTGAGGTATTTCTGTGGTCTTTCCAGTTGTTGTAGATGTCTTGTGAGGTACATACCAAAAGGGGCATTGTACTCTATAATGGGTCTAATGAGTGATGAGTAGAGGGGAACAATGACCTCTTTTTTTCTGGATGAGAATCCTTTTGTGATGAGATGAGCCACGTAGAAGGATTTCTTGACCACTGTGGCAATGTGATTATCAAAGGAGAGACTACTGTCCACCTGTGTCCCAAGGTCTCATCACATTTTTGGCATTAAGTAGACTACCAGCTATGTGGTAGTTCATGGGTACAGAGTTTTTACCAAAGGGGATGACAATACACTTTTTGGCATTGAGCTTCAGGCCATGGGTTTGACACCAGGTATCTGTCTCACTGAGGCCCTTTTGTAGTTTGTCCACATCGTTAGGAGTTTCGATTATGGCTCCTAGTTTGCAGTCATCTGCAAACTTTGTTAGCCAAAGACCTTCTGTGTTGGCCTGCACTTCAGAAAAGTAGATACCAAACAGGAGAGGACCCAGGACTGAACCCTGTGGTACTCCACTTGTCACTGGTCTGATGTCGGATTTGGAATCCGCTACTTTCACAGTGTGGGTTCTGTCCGTGAGCCAGTTGGCAACCCATCTTTTGACATAGGGATTTATACCTAGTTTAGTGAGCTTATCTATAATTCCAGAGTGGGGGATGGTGTTGAAAGCCTTGGCGAGATCTAAATAAGCTGTGTGAACCATTTTACAATCATCTATGGCTTTGGTGACTGCTTCAAAGAAGTCAATCAGGTTTAGGAGACATGATCCGCCTTTTACAAATCCAAACTGAGTAGGGTCCAGAGTTTGGAGATTACCAATGTCTTTGTTTATGAGTTCCATGATGATACGTTCCATGGCCTTGCAGACCAGGCTCGTCAGGCTAATGGGGCGGTAGTTCCCGGGGTCCGTCGTGGCTCCCCCTTTGTGGAGTGGGATAACTGTCGCGGTGTGCCATTCAGTGGGTACAAAGCCTGAGGTGAGGCTATGATTGAACATGGTACTTGGTAGGGTGCCAGTTCATTCTGTAGTTCGTGTAGAATGCAGCTGGGGATATTGTCAGGTCCCATGGATGCTGTGTTCTTGGCTTTGGAGAGTGTGTTTTTTACCTGTGCAGCCGTGATTATAGGAACTTTGCATTCTTCTGGTATAGAGATGCGCCCTCTAGGGGGTGAGAGGGGGGTAAAGTTAGCACTGAACCTATCTGCTAGGATGTTGACAATATCAGTTGGTTCTGTATATTTAGTGCCATTATGCTGTAACTCAGAGCAGATCTGAGTGTTCCCATTTAGATTATTGACATAGCTATAGAATGCTTTGTGGTTGTATTTAGAGTCAGTGGCAATTTTGTTTTCGTAACTAGCTTTGGAGGATTTTATGAGAGATCTCAGCTTCTTACTGAGGTTGACCAGGGAGTTCCTCCAGTCATGGGATTTTACTCTTTTTTGCAACAGTTTCTTTCTTCTGTTGTAGAGTTTCTTTATGGCAGAGGACCACCAGATTGGATTCCTTTTTTTGGAGGATAACATCTTGGTTCTATTAGGGATAGCATGATCTATGCACTCATGTAAGTGCTTATAAAGTGCATTTGTGTAGGATTCGGCAGTCATACCTCTATTGTCCGTCTGCATGGATGTCAGGAAGTTTGCCACTTCTGTCTTAAGAAGTGTGAAGTTGGCTTTTGAGAAGTTTTTTACGATGGATTCCCTAATTGGGGCTGGGGGTGGGATGTGGATGTCTAGGCTGATTAGCTTGTGGTCGGATCTAACCAATGAGGAATTGACCTCTGGTGTGGAACACCAGTTTCCCATGTTGGTGATGACCAGGTCTAGGATACTGCTGCCCCTGGTGGGGGTGTGAATAAGTTGATCCAAGGCGTTGGAATTTATGAATTCTAGAAAACGTTGAGCAAAAGAGTTGGTACATGAGTAGTTTTCCCAGTTAATGGTGGGGTAGTTGAAATCGCCCATTATTAGGGTGTTGGGTTGTACCCTAATACTTTCCAGTGTATCAAGAAATGAGGAGTGTGAATCCTGGGGCATGGTGGTGGGTCTGTAGCAAGCTACAATTTGGATTGTGGTCTTGCCCAGATTTAGTTGCACTTGGATAATCTCGGATGCATTATGCTGTGCAACTAGCCTGGAGGTGTGGATATCCTTAATGAATATGGACACGCCTCCGCCTTTAGTGCTTCTTTCTGGGTTAGGTGGCCGAAAGGTGTGGTATGAATTGAAGCCTGGTAATTCAGGGGTGCTCTCTGGAGCTTTGAACCAGGTCTCTGTCACTGCACAGATGTCAATGTTCTGCATTTTAAGGAGTGCCTTGAGTGAGTGCATTTTGAGGTTTAGACTTCTAGCATTGAGTAGCATTAACCTCAGATTTTGCTTGCTTGTACCTGTTACGGTGGTGAATTTGTCATTTGAACCTTGCTTAAAAAAGGCACTATAGGGGTGGCAAGAGTCTTAGCCAGTATCCGGAATCCTAAGGGCGACAGGTGCAGGCCATCTCTGGCAAAGCATTGTGGACTGTCGATCATGTCGTCCCAGGCAGACAAATACTGGATCCCCTTAGAATGACACCAGAAGCTTAGCCAGTTGTTGAAGTCAATCATTTTGTCCTTGTACTGTGGTATCATTCTGGGTGATGGCAGGATGCTACTCAGGGTTAGGGTCACACCTGCCTGGCATACAAGATCGGAGAGCTCCTCTATGTCTCTTTTCATGTAGTCCAGGGAGGTATGTCTCAGGTCATTCACACCAACATGGACAATGACAGTGTCATATTTGTACTTACTGTGGAGTGAACTGAGTGCATGCATTATGTGGTGGATCCTGGCACCTGATAGGCAGCTGACAGTAACTTTCTCTTTGTTTAGTCTAGTGAGTGGAACATCAGTGTGCCTGAATATAGAGTCACCTATGACTAGAGTGTTGGGTACGTTGTTATGCCTTATGGGCTGTGGTTGAGTGGCACACTGAGTTTGTGGGCTATGTGTCATTTGGGTTGTGTTGGGGGGTGTCACTGGGTATATCTTGGGCTTTGTTTAGTTGTTTGTTTACTCATTTATTTACTTATTATTTGTGAAGCAGGTAGACAGGTTGTCAGCTAATTGCTTTTCAGCCTTGATATTTGCCTATAGCAAGTTAGTATAATAAGAATACTGAAAAATCAGGTAAATGTTCAGGCAGAAAACAGTGATATAATCTTTCTTGCATTATGGCTTCCCTATCCTTTTGGCCAATTCCAGTTTTATTTGTGGCTTGTCTTCCATCATTAATATTTGGCAGATATGCATGCATACATGTATGTATTTTGGCATTTGGACAGTAATGACCAGGCCAGGGGTATTCACATTGGAAGAGGGAGAAAACCTTCAGAATGTGTGTCCATCTGTCCATTAATTTTCAGTTCCCACTTTTTCTAAGTTAGGATTATGGATAGCATCTGCCATTCTGAGCAAGTAACAGGTGGATGGCAAGAATGATTCCAGTTGGGAAGTTGATCCAATATAGAACATATATGCATGCATTTACACATATACAGACACACACACACACGCACACACACACACACACACACACACACACACACACACACACACACACACACACACACACACACACACACACACACACACACACACACACACACACACACACACACACACACACACACCATGTACTATGTGCACGTTGGGAACTTGAAGCATCACCAGTTCACTTACCCACATGTCTTTGGCATGCAGTGGATAAAAAAGAAACCATGTTAAAACTCATGTGGATACAAGGAAGATAAATAACCCCCAGAAAGAAAGCATCTTAGAAAAGAGTTGAACTGGAATGCAAAAGATTCTAAGGAAGCAACACTAACCTCTACACCACATTAAGTAAATCCCCATGTTGATAAATGAATCTTCATACTCAAGTAAATCATCAGAATGAACATTTGGTGATCTATTCGTTACATAGCTCTAACCTCCTAACACAAAAAAATCCTGGACAAAGCTAAAAAAAAAAATAGGGGGATGTCCCAAATATAGGGACAAATATTAAATATTGCTCTTATAAACTTAGAAAGTTGCTAGAATAAAAGCCCCTGTGTTACCATATATCTTCTGAAGGATTTGAAGTCTGAAACTCAAATGCTTGTCTCTTTAGTGAATTCAGTCCTCACTGATTTGCCAAAACAATTCCACAAAACCACACATTTTATGAGGAACATACCAAAAGTATGAGATAAAAATTTGAACATTCTGCAAAACTCTGGACAGTTGAGAGGCATGTTAACTTATCATTGAATTCACCTGGTCAAGTTTTTGATAAATCGATCGATCAAATATGAATGCAGTATTAACAATACCAATCATTGGGAAATGTATTACATTCATATGCTTTCCATTTTACATGAAGTCCCAAAAAAGTAAGCAATTTATATGATTACTTCAGATTATACTCTTTAAGATTTGGTGCTCTGAATGCAAAAAAATGCACATCATATTATATTCTCCCCTACTATCAAGTCTAAGCTTCAGAAGCTGATTACTAACACTGTTTGTGTTACCAGGCATACAAGTCACTTTCTTGTAGCCGTTTTGCTGTATTTTAACATTTCTTCTTTCCACCAAGCCTTTCTGTCACCTGCATATTGATGCCTTAACCTGCATAAAGTCAACTTATTCATTCCAATGGGGTAAGAGTTAAGCCACAGCTATGCATCTCATTAATTTCTGCCCAGGAAGCACAAATATGCCCATTTGTTCCCATACTGTTTAGATTTAAGTTGTAGGAAGCTGGCCAGCTGCAGGTCTGAAAGAGAGGCCGAGCCTTTCCTCTCACAGGTTGACTGCTGATTCACAGTTGCTGTATGACCAAGATGCATGCATCTATATATGTATTGCCCTTTTACAGTGTCTGAAGAAGAAAGTTTCATGTAGACAACATGAGCCAAAAAAGCCATTACAGGTGGGCAATGCAACTAGCCACTGCTAAGTGTTATTAATGTCATGGGTCTAGCAGCCTCCCTCACTCTGAGAATGAACAAGCTATCATCAAACACTCAAGTTAATCCTCCATTCAGAGTCCTTCAGATGCCCATGCTGTTAACTGAGCATAGGTAATCTGGACACTGGTCAGGTTTTCATCTATGTACAGCATTCATTTGGAAATATAGGGTAGCAGGGCTGTAGTCAGGGCTTTATTTCTGTATGCTATTAGTCTGGAAATATGGGTCCTGAGGACTTTGTCCATACATGCAACAGGCCCAAGTAATGTACTTTAATCATGTACGCTATTCACATTGCACAAACTCTCATCACTATTCTAGGTCATAGCAGAAAACAACCCTAAAGCCAATCCATCTATTTGGTATTATGATAACTAAATACATAAATGGAAGTAATAAATAAGTAAGTAAATAAGCATGCCCAGAAATAATTCATGCACTATGTCACTGTTACTATACATGCAATATCTTTGGCTGTAATTTTATTCACCCCAATAAAGTGACTATGTTTGCCTCATTCTCTAGACTTGATTTATTCCCTTTTATCTCATTTATAACTATACCTACTTCTCCTGGCTTTCTCTGTGCATAAATTGAGTGACTTTTTTATTTTAGCCAGGGATGCCATCCCTCAGTTCTATATTTGTACTCAGTTTTCATCTTTTCTAGTGTATGAACCCACATTCAGCACTTCGGATTCTGTCATACTCTATTTTAACTTTGATGTGTGAACACTGTATCTTTTTTTTCCATTACTCTGCCTTCTGTCTGGTTACCTTTCATACCATATTAACCACTATACCATATTAACTACGATCTCTCACTTGCATTTTAGTAAAGTTTAAGTTTAAGTTTTTGGCTTAAAGCTTTAATTCAGTTAAGAGAATGGCCAATCCATAGATCAAACCCTGACTGGAGAACAAGTGTTCTTCAACAGGATGTTAACATACAAGTAATGACCACTAAAAAAAACAGTCCAATGATTCACGGCAGCATATCAAGCTTCTGTGGAGCTCAGATTGAAAAAAACTAATGGCCGCCATTATTTTGCATGCACTAAGCAGTGCTTCTGCTGTTTAGCAAATGTAAAATATATTTAAAAAAATGTAAAAACAAAAACTGTGTGTGTTTATGTTCATGTGTGTGAGTGTATGCATGCATGTGAATGAAAGTGAGATCAATCTAGTCATTAATTTACACTCGCTAAGCAGAGCTTTTGCTGTTTTAGTGAGTGTAAAACCTAAATATAACAGAAACAAGTGTGTGTGTGTGTGAGTGTGTGTGTGTGTGTGTGTGTGTGTGTGTGTGTGTGTGTGTGTGTGTGTGTGTGTGTGTGTGTGTGTGTGTGTGTTTGAGTGAGAGAGAGAGTGAAGAGGGAGATCCGACCACTGGCAGCAACAGCACTGAGGAGGTTTACATACCTCTCACCACTTAGATCAAGTTATCTGGATAAAGCCTAAAATAAAGACAGAACAAAGGCTAAAAACAGGAACACATTCCTATTAAAAAAATCAAAGTTGCTTGAATAATAGGACTTGTGTTAGCAAGCATTTTCTGAAGTGGAAGTGTGTGTGCGTGTGTGCGTGCTCGTGTGTGTGTGTGTGTGTGTGTGTGTGTGTGTGTGTGTGTGTGTGTGTGTGTGTGTGTGTGTGTGTGTGTGTGTGTTTGTGTGAGAGACAGTGAGATGGATTAGTGGCAGCAGCAGATAAAAGGTTTGCATACCTCTCAACCTTTTAGCTCAAGAAATCTGGTTAAAGCCTGAAATAAGGGAAAGGCATTTCCAGCCTGCAGATGCCCAGAAGTCTGTGCGGTGATGACCACGCAGAACAGAAGAACTCTGGACTGCATTGTCTGCAGGCTGGAGCCTACTCTTGTGGGGAAACCAGCTGGGAGGACAGTTGAAGCCTTCTTGTGAGGAGGGGAAACCAGCCATTGGTTTGCACAGGACAAGACTGAGGATACTGAAACACTGAGAGCATTCAGGTACTGTGTGTAGCCATTAGCTTACTCAGTTCAGGGTGTGTGTGTGTGTGTGTGTGTGTGTGTGTGTGTGTGTGTGTGTGTGTGTGTGTGTGTGTGTGTAATGCCCCAGTTGCTATATACTGGTGGCTAGAGAGAACACATGGTGGTGGGTAGAGAATGCCTCAGGCTTGAACCCTGTACTTTGGGTGCAGGTGGCAAGGGCCTGAATTCCCTACCCACCACCATTTGCAAAAAATGTGCAGATTTTTGCTTCATATGTGTTCTGTTCTGTTCTTCATAAAATCTGTGGTTTCTGTATTTTTGTTTCCTTGCACAGTTAGTAGTGCAGTGGTAGAATTGTTGCCTGACAGCTGCAGGTTCTCTGGTTTGATTCTTGGCTGGGGTGCCTTCTGTGTGGAGTTTGCATGTCCTCCCATCTTACAAACACATGTCAGAAGTGTTTCTCACTGGGCCTCTGCTGCAAATTGGCTTTTGTTCCAACTCAGACTTTCCTGGTTAACAAATGTTAAATAAATAAAAATGACAGGCATTTGAATTTCAGACGTCATATTCTTCAGAAAGTACATGGTAACACAAGACCTTTTATTCTAGCAATTTTCTAAGTTTATAAGATGGATACTTGAAATGTGCCCCTATTTGTGGGACTGTATTTCCCCATTATTGGCTTTGTCCAGGTTTTTTGTGCCAAGGTTGAGAGCTATGGTGAGAACTGAATTCACTGAATATGTTTGGAGGCTATATTTCCCCATTACTGGCTTTGTCCAGGTGTTTTTTGCTAAGAGGTTGAGAGCTATGGTGAGAACTGAATTCACTGAATATGTTTGGGGGCTGTATTCCCCCATTATTGGCTTTGTTCAGGTGTTTTGTGCTAAGCGGTTGACAACTATGGTGAGAACTGAAGTCATTAAATGGTAGCGATTTAAGTTTCAGTCTTCCTTTCTTTCACAAAACATCTGATTTGGCATAGTGGTATGATGCTCTGACTGTTTTGCACAGGGTCCTGGGATCAAGACTTGGCAATGAAAAGTATGTTTATAACACATCATTTTATTCTAGCAATTTTCCAACATTATACAAGCAATGTTTAAAATGTGTCCCTGGTTTTTGGGCTTCTGTCCCATCCCCCAATAAAATGTTGGCTTTTTCCAGATTTCTTGTGCTGCAACGTTCAGGGATACAGCTGAGTGTCGAGTTAATTTTTACAAGGAGCTGAGAGCTGCAGGGGAACAAAAGTTTAGTGCTGGTTATGCTGAGTCTGCTTGTGTTGTTAGTAGCACAACAGGTAGCATGCTTGCTTGTGATGCAGAAGCCCGTGGGTTCTACTCCCACAGTAAATAGATGCATTGCTAATACCTTACTATGTTGTAAAGGGGGTGGATGCTGCAGTCATTTTTAGTGAAGATACCTAGTAACTATGAACCTGTTATCAGTTTGCCATCCATTCCCTATTGCGATACTGCTAGCTTATCATTTTTTAATGCAACATAGGCAATTTATTCCTCAAGGGCAACAGGCATTTTATTTGTAGATGAAACAATGAAATATAAAGTTGTTTGCTAGCAGCGACCTCTTCATTAGTTACAGATTTCTTTAATGTGGAATTATTTAGATGAATTTTACTTCTTCAGAGATTGTGCATATTTTCTGATACTGGTGGACTGTAGAAGTTTTAGTAGACTTTTATGATGGAAATTTTCTGAACTGGGCAGTATTGTCATCATTGGTGCAAGCATTTTGTTTCATTGTTTACTGGAAAATGTTCAAAACAATAAATTTAAAATGGTCTCTAACAACTGTACTGTATTGTACAAGGAATATAATTTAATACAATCAGGAAGGTGTATCAAAGAGCACGTGTATGTTTTTGTGTGCAAGGGGCCTATGATTTGAAAACAGTCCAAAGTTAATCTTTATCTGCCACTGGCAAAATGTATTTTCTTTGAATGTGAGTTTCAATGCTGTTTCAATGAGTGTGACTTTCAAGGGCAGAGAAGTTGAAATGCTAAGTCTGTTTTCATTGTGAGACTGCATTGCTTTGTTTAGCAGATATCTATTAGTGTTTGTGCTGTAAAATGCAAAATAAAACTTTCAAATTAAATCCAAATCACCGCAGAAGTAAAGCAGTATGCACATTACAGTCTTCTTCTTCTTTCGGCTTTTCCCGGTTAGGGGTCGCCACAGCGGATCACATGTCCGCTCATGATTGGCAGTGGAGGTTTACAGTGTCGCGTTGCCAGCCCAGCTTCCAACCTTCCACAGAAGGCACACACACACACGCACTCACACCTAGAGCCAATTTAGAGTGTCCAATCCACCTACTGCATGTCTTTGGGATTTGGGAGGAAACCGGAGCACCCGGAGGAAACCCACGCGACCACAGGGAGGACATGCAGACTCCGCACAGAAGGCACCCCAGCTGAGGATCGAACCGGAGAACCTCTTGCTGTGAGGTGACAATGCTAAACACTGCACGACCGTGGCTGCCCCAGTATGCACATTACAGTGTTTATGGTAAATGGGGTGAAATAACCAAGGAATGGGGCATTGTAATAGCTGCAGGGTGGAGGCTCCATTTGACCATGATTTTGTGAGGGGGGGATGGACAGCAAACTCAAAGACAGCCCTGGCTGAACTATACCTCTCAACTGTCCAGATTTGTGCAGAATTAATAGATTTTTGCTTATTTTTGGTTTGTTCCTCATAACATTTTTGGTTTTCTAGCAAATCATTTAGGAATGAAGTCACTAAATAATGACAGACATTGAGTTTCAGACGTCATAACCTTCCGAAAAATGCATGCTAAAGCAAGACCTTTTATTCTATTAACTGTCTTAAATTTATACAAAAGCAATTTTTAGTACTGTTTGCATGTTCCCCCAGTATATTTGGCCTTGTCCAGATTTCCTCCATTAGGAGGTTGAGAGGTACATGCAAATAAATCTCTTTATAGAATTAGGAATATCCAAACCTCTCAATTGTCCCCAGTTTTGACTCAAAATGTTGCTCTCCCCCTAATAATCCCTCCACAGAATTGTAATTTTGGAAGAAAACATGGGGGGTTTACAATTATAAATAACTGTAATGATCAGAGTTATAGATTACTTTTATTTCAGAAATGCATGTAGATTCTCTTATTTTGTCAGCTGCTCAAATTAACAATACTAATATTAAAAAGGTTTCCCTTCTTTGACAGGTTCCCAGCTGTATTGTGTAGCAATTTTATATTTTTGGTCAATTTTTTATAAAATTGTGGTTTTCTGGAAAATTAGTGGCAAATCATTAAAGACTGAAGTTAGAGAATAATGGCAGGCATTTCAGTTTCAGATTTCATACCCTTCAGGAAATTCATAATAATACAAGGCCTACTACTATTCTATTATCTGTTTAAGTTTATAAGAGCAATATTTAAAAATTGTACTTATTTTGGGCCTGTGTCCCACTTCTGTGTATGGCTTTGTCCAGATTTCTTGCTCTGAGGTTGAGATGTATGAGTGTCAGAGCCATCACCATCAGCCAGAGACATTTCAAATTGTGACATACTTGCTGCACACCACTTCCCCATGTGGTGACTCTGGATGTGTCCAAGCAAGGCAAGGAGCAGTTATGCAGTGTAAGTGTGCAGAGTATTCCCCCATCCAAGGTAGACACAAGTACTACAGTGGCTTTTCATCTGCCCTTGATTTTGCAGAATTTTCTGTTTTTCTGTCATATTTTTATACTGTTGAGTTATGCTTCTTATTATTCAGAAAAGTGTTTATATCACGTTATCAAAAGATGAAAATAGCGAATGCTATTTTATCGAACCTAAAATATCTAAACCACATAATATCGAACATTCAGAATAGCAAATTTTTTCCTTGGGGAAAAAAAAATTGCTATTCCGAAACACATACACACAAAACAAGCACACCTAAAAAACATCAATACACACACACATGCACTTATAATCCTACAACTAACCCTACACTAAACTATACATACACTACTATCTATCCACTTATCTTAACCCAAACCCTATCCCTAAGGTCCATCACTATTGCACACTCACCTAACCCACGCCCTAAACCTAACTCACTTAACCCGCCCCTAAACCTAATTCACGTAACCCTAACTCATCTAACCCATGCCCTAATCCTAACAACCACACAATCGCACACTTACCTGAACCCAACCCGTAAATCTCCACCACAATGCTGAAAATAGCGAAGCCACGGAACCAGCCAACCAAATTCTTTTCCTAGGAAAGAATTCAGTGTTCTGCAGCTTTGCTATTTTTAGCATTCAATTAAAATGGGTTGATATTAGAACATTCAAAGTTTTAAAACTTCGATGTTCTGATATAGACCCTCAGAAAATGCATGCTGTCGCAGTGCCCTGTTGCTCTGTGTTTAAGTAGCAATGCTTTAATGACCATCAGGTAAGCTTGTCGGAGATTGTAAGATGCAAGTAAGCTTTAATAAGCATACTGTTAAAGAATTACGAACATTGAAAGCCTTTTTGTTGTTGCCATGCAGAGAATATTTACATAACATGATAACGTATAAGCCTTAAGTATTGAAATGCATATGACAGTATTTGTAATAAAGGACAGGATTACAGTATTTTCAGAAGCTCATTACATTTGTTGGAGATTTGCAGTCATCTTTGCAGGCTTTACCTGTAAACTAAACAGAATGCCAGTCTATCATGTGTGGTCCATAACATGCAGTCATTTTTTATGCAATTTATCTTGAGCTTGTTTCTTGTTTGCTGTTCATTTTTTACTTTGCTCATGTCTTCCCCATGAAACAAGTAGATAGTTGTCAGGCAGCAGGTCTTTTTTGGATAGGAAACATTTTTACAAGTGGAGGTATCACAGAGATTGTTACTTTTAGCATATTACTTGGTAATTTTATAAAATTTAATATAAATTATAGTGAGAACTGCAGTGCAAGGAGAAGTGGTTTGAGTTGAGTGCTGCTTTTTTTTTATATACTTGATTTTGACTGGCATTCCAGTAATGTATTTAAAAAGTAATTTATTTTTTCATGCCTCACAACCTTTGTGTTTCCATCTAGATACTGTCATGTAGCCAATGCATTGAAATATTTTTTTCTTCTACACTTCATTTTGTTTTTTTACTGGACTGTTGTAATGATGGTTCGGCACCCAGGGCAGCAGATTTAATTAAAGTTCTGGTTGTGTTTTTGATCCTAGCTTCACCTCTTTCTAGTTGGCCACATCCCTTCCAATTGGCCCCACTGATTCAGCTGTCCCCTGCAGCCCTCCTTTAATTTGAATTCACCAGCCACCACTGTATATCATTATTTAGTGACTTCAATCCCAAATGGCTGGCAAGATACCACTCATTTTAGCAGTAAGGGACCAAAAAAAATGAAGCAAATATCTGGATTTATTTTAAATGATACATTCTGGAAGTAAAATGCTTCTTCCAACATGACTTACGCATACTACAACAACTTTGAAACATTAGGTGGATAAACTATTTTACTTCAAAAATATATTAAAAAATAATATATAAGCAAAACACAATAATTTTACTGACAGTAGATTCTCTAAGCACAATAATGTCCTCCTGGGTGTGTGGTACTGTGTAAAATAACACTCTTCCAGGGGTGTAGAGACCCTTCGCATGAGAACACCCCTGGACAGGCATTTTTTACATAATAACACATACACTGAAGAGCATTATCACTTGCATAATAATAATCACTAGATTCCGTAAGTCTATGTAACCTCTTGAAAATCAAATTCAGAATAAACAAATGATTCTTTCTCAGCTTAGAAAAACACAATATTCTCTATTTCTACCTCTTAAAACTCCATATTTTATACATTTTAGAGCCTTATTACCTTCCATCATGCAGAAATGCAGCATATGTACCTTTCAGGCTATTTGGAGATCACACTCTCACCCAGGAACTGAATTTCTGGAATGACAATTTCCAGTTTTCATAAATAGCCCTGATTCAGGGGGTAAGCATGCAGCAACAGCTGAACAATTTGCTAAAGAAAAGGTAAAACAACAAATTATTTTTCAGTTATTCTAACAGTACATATTTGCATTTGTCCAAGGAAATGTCACTTCTATATAAGCATGTATTAACAGATACACAATTTCCCAATCAAAGGATAAAACAGCAAATTATTTTTCAGTTATTTCTGACAGTGCATATTTGCATGTGGCCAACTTCATGGCATATATTGTCAAATTATGCCAATATACTATATGTCAGACCATGAAAATTCATTTTTTACACAGACACACAAGTTATGGCACTGATTCCTTAAAGTCATACATATTTATATTGTAATACCTGATGGTCTGATGTGTTGTTGTTGTTGTTTCAGTCATGCTGATCAAATACTTGAAAATAAGCATACCATTCTTCTTGGCAACAGACTGCATTGGCACCATTTCACAAAGGGGCAAAGTCATATTAGGTGAAAACAACTTTAGATTCCTCATCCTAAGAAGTATTCTAAGAAAAATCTCTCAAACAGCCTTAATTGTGCTTGCTCAAATATGGCACATTATTGGATTATTGAAGAAGAAAGAAGAATCCTTGGGGAAGGCGGGCATCCTACAAACCTAGATCTTGCCAAAACATTCAAGATTATTCATATAAGGGAATAACAGGTACAATAATTTCCATAAATGTTTTTTTATTACTATTTCAACTGGTAAAATCACTGGTTAAATAACTAAATTAAAGCAATGCCATTTTGGTCCACTAAAAGAAACACAAAGACACTGGAAGACAGACATGGTGTAATACCTTTTATTGGACAAACACAGTTTCTTGTAGTTATTCAAGCTTTTGTGTTGACATGAGCTCTTCAGCAGGAGTTGTTCTAGTGGTTAAAAACATGATAAAATAGACAAAGTTTCACTTATCTGGATATCTCTTTTCAGGATTTTTTTTTCTGATACAAAAGTGGGGAATTACATCTGTATAACCAGATAGGTGGACAACTCCAAGATGGCTAACATAATTAGTTCTGAGAAGGATGTCAAAGGTTCTCTACAAAAAATGATTAATGACATGACCTCAGCTTAATTGTGAATAAATGTAGCATCTTGAAATAAGACAAGAATGAGAAACTGTAATTGCAAATCAGTGCTCAATTCATTAAATGAACACCATCATTAAATGTCTATGAATAATGGGCCAGTGTACAGCAATCACATTTTGAAAAACATATTTTATAACTTATTCCAATTCTAAGGCACACTTCTAGCCAAGCCATGGAGATGAAAATATCACTTTATACCTAATTTATCAGACCTATTAGTCTACCTGTGTTAGCCTTTAAAGGTACAATGAGTGTTTAGAAGAAAAATAAATATAGAACTAAAAAAAGAAAAAATATATTCATAACCATTTCAGGAACTGCCATTTTACTCTCTTTCATATAAGTTACTAAGTGATTACTTCAGCATCATCTATAGGTAGTGTATGATCCAGGACTTCTTAAAGGCCTATGCCCAGGGCACATTGTGGGGAGACCCAAAAGATGGCCAAGTGACCTACAATAAAAAAAATATATATCAACAAGTGACAGATATATTAAGAATCCATTGAGAATTATGCAAAATGGTTTGCTTTCTCTTGCAATTAAAACAAGTCATTCTTTAACATTCTTCAAGTAGATGCAAGTATAGATATAAGTATATGTATATGCATGGATGTTGTACAAACACAAACACACACACACACACATATGAAAAAAATACAATATAGTGAATATTATTATGGGTTATGACAGTTAAACTTATTGAAGGCCAAAAGGTTGCAGTTACACAGCAAATCCTATAAACCTACTAAGAATTTCATATCAAGACGTAAGTAGCAAGTATACTATTACAGGCAGCTACCAGACACAGTTAAAGAGAAACAGATGAAAGAAAGATAGTCAAACTTTAATTTCTATTCATTCTGAAAATGTTTAAGTCATTCTACCAGTTTTGATTTCATTCTACATTAGTTTTCATTTTACTTGTTAGGATCTAACAACACAAGATGTTCTATAACAACTAATTTTACTGTGCCTTATAAGCTCAAGAGAACCCAGCATCAGCATGTGATTTTGCTATGGAAGCATCCACTTGGAGAATATTACGTCACAATTTCTTAGTTATATAAAATCATATCAGTCATCACAGTGTCCCTCTCTGTTGATCCATATTTCTTTTTCCCTGCCTGTTTCCATTTTTAACTCTTTTACTGAGCAACATTCATAGCTCATTACCCCCACTTCACATTTATACAATCCAGTTTACTAATGTTCCCACAAATATCCTTCTTTTCCAGTTCATATTTAAAACTGCACACTTATAGGATCATCCTACATATTATCTGATTCCAAAACTCTATGTAAGTGAACTCAAAACATCCCAACATATCAGTTTTTTAGATTGTTGTTTCTCAATTAAATAGTTTCATAGGTAATTGCTAAGCTAATTACTCCAATGAGCATTTTTAAGCCTAGCTATGCTTCCACCCAATTATATGTGACAGGCTTTGATAACAGTCATTTTATTGGAGGGGGTTATAACTTGAATATGTGTATTCAGGCATTTGCAAACTCACTCTTTCTAATACAGACATAGATTGCAGACCAGGGGGACATGTAGGGAGGAATGCTACTTCCCTTGTAAGGCCCATTATTAAGTACAACACCACTTTCGGCATGTACCTCGCAAAGCACATGCAGCAGCTGGAGAGACCACAGAGGTTCCTCGCCAGGAGAATCCAGGGCATCTAACATCTGCCATATACAGATAGACTAAAAGCCCTGTCCCTCTACTCAGTTTCATACAGATTCCACAGAGGTAACATCTGTCTGGCATACAAAGCAATCTCAGACCCTGCCTTGATGGGACTGCTGCATATCTGCAAGTCAAGAACCACTCGAGTTACCCACACACGTGACCTCAACCTAGTCTATGACATCAATAGGACTTGTTGTTGGGACAGATTTGTGTCCCAGAGACTCCTTCATCTGTGGAATAGACTCCCTCTTCAAGTCAAGTAGAGGACCTCATTATCCCTTTTTAAGCGCAACCTGTTTAACTGGATAGGAAACAGAAAATACATACCCAGGATTCCACCTGTGTCCCTGCTGGACAAGGGAATCAGTTACTGACTTGTCTAAACATGGGCTAAACTCTGGGCTAGGCTTACAAGGGCCTCAGGGCCAATAGCCTAATAACTTCATATGATCCTATGATCTTATGGATGGGAAGAATGAATGGCAATTGTGGCCTTTTTCCCACTGTTATGTGACCCTGGAGGTCATACATGGGGTGGAGGGGCATTACCCCACCACAAGCCTCTGTAAAAAAGGCGTTCATGCTGTTTAATGAAAATGGCTTTCAGTGAATATTTCTTGTGCTGTTATCCAATGGAGAATTATTGCTTGATAAATTATCATGGACAGTCCATTTGTTGCATATGTTCAGTTCAGTACATGCAGAATGGGGCATTGTAATCAATGGCTGGTCTAATGAGAGCTGAGTAGAACAGAACAGTGACACCTCTGGACTTAGATGCTACATCCTTGCTTGTATATTGCATAACTTAGAAGGATTTCCTTACCACAGTAGATACTTGATAGTGAAATGCCAGGTCACTTTCTACACATGCTCCAAAGTCCTTAACTACAGTGTCAACTCTTAGGGATGCATTATCAATGAAGTAATTTTTGGTATTTAATTTTAGACTGTGACTCTCACACCATTTCTTAATCTGTGTCTGACCTTCTTGGTCATGTTTGTATTTTTGAGGGATTCTATGACTGCACCTAGTTTGCAATCATCTGCAAACATAGTTAGCCAAAGGCATTTGATGTTTGCCTTGACTTCAAGAAAGTAGATGCTAAAAGGATTGATCTCAGAACCAATCCCCGAGGAACTCCAGCAGTGACTGGCCCTTTTGAGGAGGAAACCTCACCTATCCTGACTTCTTGAGTCCTATCTAAGAGTCAGATGTCTATCCAGCAAGTGATCTAGGGGGTTATAACTAATTTTGTGAGCTTGCCTAAAATGCCAAGATGAGGTATTGTGATGAATACTTCATCCAGGTGAAGATAGGCAGCTTGCATCATTTTGCCTTCATCCATTGTGAAGGAATCCAGAAAGCTGAGCAGTCATGACATGCCCTTGACTAAACAAAACTGGATTTAATCCAATATCTGAAGGCTTTGTATGTTGTTATTTAACATGTCAATGATTATTCTTTCTCTGGCTTTACATACGAGACTAGTCAGGCTTATTTGTTTATAGTTTCCATGGTCTATAGATGGCCTTCCTTTGTGCAGAGGGATTATTGTTACAGTCATCCATTCACTTGGCATGAAGCCTGTTTGGGAGCTACAATTGAATAGTTCATGTAGTGTCAGTGATAGGCCTTGTTTCATGCTATTAAGGAGGCATGGTGGAATATTATCAGGTCCCATCAATGCAGTGTTTTTGGCAATGCAGAGTGCATTTAAGACCTGTTCCTAGTGATAGTTGAAGAAGCTATACTTGGGGGTATTTCCTGAAAGGTTTCTGGGAGGAAAAGGGGGAGCAAAATTGGACCTGAACTTATCAGCCAGTAGGTATGCTACATACTCAAACTCAGTATAAATGTCTCCATTGCAATTAGTTCAGCATATTGTTTTGTATTGCCTTTGAGGCTTTGGACATAGTCGAAGAATACCATGTGGTTGACCGTAGCCTGGGAGGCTACTTTTATCTGGAATTTGACTTTATTAGGCTTAATAAGACTCCTGAGTTGTTTATTTAATTTGATGAGGTATTTTGTATTTTGCTGGACATTGCTTTTTTTTTATTTTTGGCCATGATTTTCTTCTTTTCATTATATAACCTATTAATGTTGGGATTCCATGAGGATGCTTTGTTTTCTGATATTGTCCTGTGCATACTTCTGGTAGATACTGCCTCTTCCATGCAGCTGAAAACATCAAGGGTTTTTGTGAACAACACTGCATAGAGCAGTGGTTTCACTCAGCTTGAAATGGGCTTGAAATGTTACCAAGGTGTCAGTTAAAAATAGGAAGTCTGCTTTGGAATAATTACTAAAACTTCCAGGTTTATCTGCTATTACAAGGTTTATTTTTATTTTTTAGGAGATGGCATTATGGTCTTACCAGACCAGTTAGGACATGACGTCACACTTGGGGGGGGGGGGGGCATTCCCTCATATTGGTGAGAACTAGATTAAGGATGTTGGCACCCCTAGTGGGCACATGGACTAGATGGCCAGGACATTTAAGACCAAGAAAACAGCTCATATCTACAAGTGACAATTCTCGCCGGTATGTTTATATTACTGAAGCTTATACATGTAATCATTTCCACCTCTTTGAAAAGGGCAGAGCTTCCTCAAAGTTTTTTACCTGTTTTTGATGGTATTTCTATCAGTTCCCAGTTACTTCTGCAATGTTACCCTTGGTCGCAGTCTTTTCAATCAACTATTCAGTGTATTTATATTCTGCATTTTCAAGTATGACGTACCTTCACATAAATCATTAACCAATGCAAGGAAACTAATGGAAAGGATTAAGTGTACTGTCACCAAAGTGAAAAAAATCTGCTCCAATAATAATCATGTATCATGAATTCATTTATGGATTCAACTGGAAATCTGTCTTTGGTAATAATGAATTCAATTCAAATGCTAGCTAGTGATGCTGAGTACAAAAATAGTATTGATGGTTCAGGAAAATTATTACACATTTTAAATTAGTACAGTGTGTCTACTTGACTTATCAGCCTTAAAGATCAGTTGTACACAAATGCAGACAATAAGGAAAAAAGCCTCCTTCTCATTGTATACAATAGGGATACTTTCTGTTGAGCAATTATTGTGCTGTTCTAAGGAATTAATGAGTTGCTGCAAAAACAGATTTGCAGAGGTTATGAAAAATTGATCATTTAATTTACACTGTCAATTGCTAAAAGTGAGCAGTTTTCCTGTTCTGTCTACAATATGTGGTGAATGAAATAGTCAGATATAATGTCAAGCCCATAGAGGCTGCCCATGTGATTCTTTAATGTGGTGTTAGTGTTTCTAAGTTTTATATATTTTTTGAGAGTGCTGTATAAATGACTGCCTAAAGTCTGTCTCTGACTGGCATAAGACCTTAAACAGAAATCATGCGACACATAAAATAAACATATAGATTATTTGTCTTTAGGACTGGCCGCAGCAGCTATGAAATAAGTACACATATGCATACATACAAATTCATCCCTGGAAAATGAAATAGTGCCTTCAGACCCCATCATATGCTTAAATACAGCTTTAGTATTATGATTCCAGCCATACATGTTGTTTGCTTGCTCCACTCTTGAACATCTATGGGTTATCATTGTTTGAAATGTCAATCATTAATTTATCATTTACTCAAAATTCAAAATGAAGCAGTTGCAAAAAAAAAATAAAAAAAATTGCAACAAGTTCCTTTCTCCAAGTAAATTTGTGAGGGTAATGAAAATACATTTGAGTATAAGAATGCTTCTTTTATTTATTTTGGGTTATCCCCAAATTCAAGCAGGACATGTCATGTTATTGCAGCATACTCAAAGGGAGCATTTTTATTTTATTTATTTATTTATTTATCATTTGTTGACTGGGAAAGTCCAACTAGGTTTTACAGATCCTGTTTTCAGTGGAGGCCCGGGGAGAAATGCTCCAGAAGCATGTCTTTAGAATGTGGGAGGAAACCCACGTGAATGCAGGGAGAACATGCAAACTCCACACAGAAGGTACCCCAGCCGAGAATCGAACCGGAGAACCTCTTGCTGTGAGGTGATAGCATTAACCGCTGCACCACTGCGCCGCCCAATTAATGAATTTACTCCTTCAGTACATTAGTCTTACGCAATATACATGGTCTGTTGCATTTTGGTTTTCATACAAAATGATCAGTGAGATGTAAGAGATATATGACATACAGCTTGCTACTAAAATGAGTGGAGGGCAACAGCTGTGCTCTATCCTTATATGGAAACAAAACATGCTTTTTGTGCATTGGTTGTGCTCAACTTGTTTATACCTATATGTTTGTATTCCAACTGCAGATGTGATGACCGGATGGAGTGTGAAATGTCAGTATTTAGTTTACCACATTCAGTGATACACAAAGTCAAAAAATGTTATTATGATTTTTAGACCAGTGCTGTTATTTCTGAAGAGAAACAAAGGGAAGCTAAGCGTTTTGTAACATTACTCAACTCAAACTACAACTACAGACATGCATGCACTGAAACAAGAGAAAGCATACCTTTTTCTATCAGTCCAAAAAAACATCACATGAAATAGCATTTACTAAGTTTTCTTGGCCCTTTTACTTATCTGTACTTTTACAATTGTCATCATAACGGAGTTTCTACACTGGCACCTTTTTCCTTCACCACAAATGCTATCACTCTATTAAAAACATTTTTGTGACCATGAATGTTGATGAAGACATTGGTGAAAGAATATGATAATATATATGTCCATATGTGAGTGTGAGTCTGTGTGTGTGTGTGTGTGTGTGTGTGTGTATATATCTCTATATACCTATATTTATCTCTCTCTCTCTCTCCCTCTCTCTCTCTCTTTCTATATATATATATATATATATATATATATATATATATATATATATATAGAAAGATAAATATTTTAATTGGTATTGTGTTTGAGTAGCAATTCCACATCACTAGAATAGGAGTGAGTAGCCAATGCTGCATCATTAATCCCAGAAGGAAGTAGATAATAAAAGCCTCATAGCTTCAGGATGGGAGTCAGGCTTGAGCATGAGTACAAATAGGAAGGCACTATGCTTGCAGAAGAATGCAAAACACTCCTGCTGGGTTGTGTATGTAAGTGCAAATTATTGTGCTGCTGTGTAAAGTGCTGCCCAGCAACTATTTGAAATGTCGGGACCCGCTAGCGACAGTCCTGAAATATGAAGACTGAATAGCATAAAGTTTAGACTTACACTTATTAAGTCAGAGATACCACGTCTCAGAATATTCCATTTTGTCAGAGGTATGACCTTGAAGTTGATATACATAAGTTTGGGTGCTGTCTGGAGTTTGTCCCCAACATGGGGTGATGAAGGGAGGCGTGCACCCCTTCAAAAAGAAATTTTAAGGAAAAGAGTGATTTTCAAAATTATCTCTTTTATGTTTCCAGTCTTTTCTTTTCAGCCTTTCGGCACACAGCGTTTCGACTGCTGACATTTCAGTACGGAGATATGCTGTCCCGTTAGGTGGACTGTATGTTTTCGTTTACCTAATGGGACCATTTAGTTTGTTTGTAGACTACAGTCTTAACATGGCAATTGAAGTTGTTGAATTGAAACATCATATACTGCTATGCTCTTTTTTAGACTTTCTTATAGGATAGTGAATTATTTGATTTTGTATTAGGAAAAGATAACAAAAGTTATGTTTCTCAGCATAGATATAAATATTTTCTGTAGGTGCATAGAGTCTGCATGGTTGACCCATTACTTCAATTTGTTTTCTCCCTTACAGACTCATATGTAAGTGCTAGGCTAATTGCCCTTGTGGGCCATTTTAAGCGTAGCCAATTTCTCTTTCAAGGGTGAGAATTATACCCTGTATCTTATGTCTGCAAGTTAAACAGCTTAACAATTATGCCAACCTCCAACCCCATAAGGAGTTTTCTGGTGTAATCCATTCAACTTGCAATGCAATCCTGGTAAGATTGTTGGAAATGATGTGGCATTATTCTGTGAAGTCAATATATAGTTTTTAGAGTTAAACAATTTTCAGCCTATGTGAGGCTTGCTCCCATAGTCCCAAACTCCAAAGGCTGATGACTTATCCATTAGGCCACTGGGCCCTTTCACTTTAATAGATTACATTTACATTTTTGGGGGGACAGCGTGTGCCTTCAACCTTATGATGAAACACTATACATTATACTTTATTTGTACTAGACATGCAAGCTGTTTTCCATGAAGCTTGTGGGAAACAGAAAATGCCATGTTTCAACTGCCTGCTAGAGCACTGCTTGGAAACCTAACATCTTTACAGTATTTATGTACTGGGAACACAGATTTTTCATGCGACTTACTGTGGGCTAATTTATGCCTGCCTTAGCTCTTATGTTGGTTTTAAATTCCTGGCTTTACAATTCAGCATTTAAATCAGTGCTTGGTAATATGCTATTTTTACAATAGTGTTAACTTGCGATAGCATGCAGGCTTTGGCATAAGTTTTTCTTTTTACCTTCTGTCTGAGGATCAGACTGTTCTGTATTTTGTATTCTGGTTGCAAGTTACTCTTGTTGTTAGTATTTCCTAAAACTTTCATTTGTGGCTTGACTGAACTTGCATAATAGCTCCAGCGTATTTATTACTTATTTTATTTGACATTTGTTTACTGGGAAATTCCAACTGGACGTGAACCCATTTTCAGTGGATACCCGAGAAGAAAAGCTCCATAGACCAAATCAAAAATTACACAGATAAAAATAACATTAATAAAAACAAAGCAAGCAGAAGATTGCATGAATATAAAAATCAAGCAAAGCAAAAATACATAGATGCATAACATTATAGCTTAGATGCAATAGTTATAAAAGTAGATGCAGTGACAATAAAATACTGTGTGGGTATTATCATGTTGATAATAATGGGTCAAGAACATTTTTAAATGCAATTGGTAGAATATCTTACATTATATTTCTTCTAAAATACTTTATGATGAGGATGGGTCGGGAGAGACAACTACAGAGGTGAAAAAGAAAGAGAGACATGGGAGAATAGTAGTATTACAGGGGAGTTGGGAAAGTGTAGAGAAAAAGGAAGAGGAGGAATGAAGTAGAAGGGAATTTAAGAATAGATACAAAAAGAGTTAGACACAAGATTAAATAGTTAAGGGTTAGTTGGAGAAAAGGTAATATTAAAGTAGTTAGTAGAAGGGGCGGATGGGTGAGTGAGAGCAAAAATTAATGGTAGGGTATAAAATATGGACATAGTAGGGGTTAGCCAGGGCTAGAGCAAGGACAGAGCCAATTGTTACATAAGTGGCACTTGAGTATTTTTTGAAGTAGCAGTGGGTTTTCCAGGGTTAGAGCGTGGGCAGATTCAATTGTTAAAGTGACAGGTAACCAGAAATAGGGCAGCACTTTCAGGAAAAACAGTGCTTTTCTATATCTAAAATGTATTCCACTGGACTTGAGAAATTTAAACTTCAGAAAAAAAGATGTTCTGTGCACAAAAGATAAAACTGTATGAATGGCAAGTAGTCAAGAGCATCAGACAAACTCAAGGGTTTTCATCTAGCTGCAAAATAGACGACACCACTGAATGAAGGGGTGAACTGGCTTATGTAAATGCTGCAGTTACTTAAAATTCTATCTTTAAAATACATGTTTATGATATGAACATGCCAGTGTTTGGATGCTTAAACTCATTTTTTACCATCATTAACGGACTGTACTACCGAACTTGTGGAGTAGTAATAGGGACTGTGATGGCCTCTGACCTCTCATTTTGCTAACGTGGTTCTTGGCTTCTGAGACAAAACTTATTTTTACCCATCTAAATTTTGGAGAAGCATAAATATATAGTTTCTTTAATTTATTGATTATGTCTTTTAGGAGGTGCACATGCCTAAAATGATCATTAATGTTTGAAAAATAGTAAATACTTTTTTGAACATTTCTAATGCAACTACCAAATCATCAGTAACTTTTCTAGACATGATTGTTCTACAAAGAATTTATTTATTTATGTATTTGCAGTTTGTTAACCGGGAAAGTCCACTGGGCCAGAATGAGCCCGTTTTCAATGGAGGCCTGGGGAGAAAAGCTCCATATACAATTATTACAAAGCTAATATCAGCAAAGTTAACAAGTGCAATACAATTTTCAAAAACTACTAAAACACAATAATATAGAAGACAGAATAATAACATTTGAGCAACACAGTAATATAGAAGACAGAATAATACAATCTGAGGAAGGTGTTGTAACATAGTATTGAATGAAATTAAAACATAAGTATTTTGGACTACATAAGTATAATTTACAGTGCAGGCATTTATGCACTCAAAGTTACATGAGGTGAGAGCGAGGAAAGGTGAGAGCGAGGAAGAATTAGAGGAGGAGAGTAGAACAGTGAAAGGTGAATAGGATGAGTTATGAGAAAGGAAAAGGGGAGAGGGAGTGGAAATTAAATGAAGGGAGTCACTAGGGTGAGTTATGAGAAAGGAAAAAAGGGAGAGGGAGTGGAAATGAAATGAAGGGAGTCACTAGGATGAGTTATGAGAAAGGAAAAAGGTGAGTTATGACAAAGGAAAAGGGAGAGGGAGTGGAAATGAAATGAAGGGAGTCACTAGGGTGAGTTATGAGAAAGGAAAAAGGGAGAGGGACTGGAAATGAAATGAAGGTTGTCACTAGGGTGAGTTATGAGAAAGGAAAAAAGGGAGAGGGAGTGGAAATGAAATGAAGGGAGTCACTAGGGTGAGTTATGAGAAAGGAAAAAGGGAGAGGGAGTGGAAATGAAATGAAGGGAGTCACTAGGGTGAGTTATGAGAAAGGAAAAAGGAGAGGGAGTGGAAATGAAATGAAGGGAGTCACTAGGGTGAGTTATGAGAAAGGAAAAAGGGAGAGGGAGTGGAAATAAAATGAAGAATTCACTAGGGTGAGTTATGGGAAAGGAAAATGGGAGGGAGTGGGAATTAAATGAAGGTAGTCAGTAGGGTGAGTTATGAGAAAGGAAAAAGGAGAGGGAGTGGAAATGAAATGAAGGGAGTCACTAGGGTGAGTTATGAGAAAGGAAAAAGGGAGAGGGAGTGGAAATGAAATGAAGGGAGTCACTAGGGTGAGTTATGAGAAAGGAAAAAAGGGAGTGGAAATGAAATGAAGGAGTCACTAGGGTGAGTTATGAGAAAGGAAAAAGGGAGAGGGAGTGGAAATGAAATGAAGGGAGTCACTAGGGTGAGTTATGAGAAAGGAAAAAAGGGAGAGCGAGTGGAAATGAAATGAAGAGGGAGTGGAAATGAAATGAAGGGAGTCACTAGGGTGAGTTATGAGAAAGGAAAAAGAGAGAGGGAGTGGAAATGAAATGAAGGAGTCACTAGGGTGAGTTATGAGAAAGGAAAAAGGGAGAGGGAGTGGAAATGAAATGAAGGGAGTCACTAGGGTGAGTTATGAGAAAGGAAAAAGGGAGAGGGAGTGGAAATGAAATGAAGGGAGTCACTAGGGTGAGTTATGAGAAAGGAAAAAGGGAGAGGGAGTGGAAATGAAATGAGGGAGTCACTAGGGTGAGTTATGAGAAAGGAAAAAGGGAGAGGGAGTGGAAATGAAATGAAGGGAGTCACTAGGGTGAGTTATGAGAAAGGAAAAAGGGAGAGGGAGTGGAAATGAAATGAAGGGAGTCACTAGGGTGAGTTATGAGAAAGGAAAAAGGGAGAGGGAGTGGAAATGAAATGAAGGGAGTCACTAGGGTGAGTTATGAGAAAGGAAAAAGGAAGAGGGAGTGAAAACGAAATGAAGGAGTCACTAGGGTGAGTTATGAGAAAGGAAAAAGGGAGAGGGAGTGGAAATGAAATGAAGGGAGTCACTAGGGTGAGTTATGAGAAAGGAAAAAGGAGAGGGAGTGGAAATGAAATGAAGGGAGTCACTAGGGTGAGTTATGAGAAAGGAAAAAGGGAGAGGGAGTGGAAATGAAATGAAGGGAGTCACTAGGGTGAGTTATGAGAAAGGAAAAAGGGAGAGGGAGTGGAAATGAAATGAAGGAGTCACTAGGGGAAATGAAATGAAGGAGTCACTAGGGTGAGTTATGAGAAAGGAAAAAGGGAGAGGGAGTGGAAATGAAATGAAGGGAGTCACTAGGCTGAGTTATGAGAAAGGAAAAAGGGAGAGGGAGTGGAAGGGAGTCACTAGGGTGAGTTATGAGAAAGGAAAAAGGGAGAGGTAGTGGAGATGAAATGAAGGGAGTCACTAGGGGGAGTTATGAGAAAGGAAAAAGGGAGGTAGTGGAGATGAAATGAAGGAGTCACTAGGCTGAGTTATGAGAAAGGAAAAAGGGAGAGGGAGTGGAAATGAAATGAAGGGAGTCACTAGGCTGAGTTATGAGAAAGGAAAAAGGGAGAGGGAGTGGAAATGAAATGAAGGGAGTCACTAGGGTGAGTTATGAGAAAGGAAAAAGGGAGAGGGAGTGGAAATGAAATGAAGGGAGTCACTAGGGTGAGTTATGAGAAAGGAAAAAGGAGAGGGAGTGGAAATGAAATGAAGGGAGTCACTAGGGTGAGTTATGAGAAAGGAAAAAGGGAGAGGGAGTGGAAATTAAATGAAGGAGTCACTAGGGTGAGTTATGAGAAAGGAAAAAGGGAGAGGGAGTGGAAATGAAATGAAGGGGTCACTAGGGTGAGTTATGAGAAAGGAAAAAGGGAGAAGGAGTGGAAAATTAAGGATTCACTAGGGTGAGTTATGAGAAATAAAAAAGGGAGAGGGAGTGGAAATGAAATGAAGGGAGTCACTAGGGTGAGTTATGAGAAAGGAGGAAAGGGAGAGGAGTGGAAATGAAATGAAGGGAGTCACTAGGGTGAGTTATGAGAAAGGAAAAGGGAGAGGGAGTGGAAATGAAATGAAGGGAGTCACTAGGGTGAGTTATGAGAAAGGAAAAAGGGAGAGGGAGTGGAAATGAAATGAAGGGATTCACTAGGGTGAGTTGTAAGAAAGGAAATAGGTAAAGGGAGTGGAAATGAAATGAAGGAAATGAAATGAAGGGAGTCACTAGGGTGAGTTATGAGAAAGGAAAAAGGAGAGGGGAAATGAAATGAAGGGAGTCACTAGGGTGAGTTATGAGAAAGGGAGAGGGAGTGGAAATGAAATGAAGGGAGTCACTAGGGTGAGTTATGAGAAAGGAAAAAGGGAGAGGGAATGGACATGAAATGAAGGGAGTTACTAGGGTACGTTATGAGAAAGAAGAAAAAAGGAAGGGAGAGCAGAAATGATATAGAGGGGGTAACGTGGGGTGAGAGCACGAGCATTCCCATTGAGAAGAGAGATGGGAATGGAGCATGGTCTTGAAGGTGGAGTGGTTTTGGGTGATTGCCCAGGTGTGTGTAAGGGTTTGTACATTTCAAGGAGGTTCTGGTTACTGGACCTGAGTAGTCTGTAAGGATGGTGCAAGGTGAGTGTGGAGGAGAAGGAAGGGCAGTTAAACGGTTTAAAAATGAGTTTGCGAGCAGTTAGTTGAATGCAAGAAATATAGTGGGGTAGTTCCAGTCAGTTCAAGGAGTTGAGTGCATTACAGTGGTGGGAGGAGGATTTGGTTCCAGTAGCTAACTTAGACATTTTATTGCAGCAGGATGACAGCTTTGATTTTAGGGAGGATTGAAGGTTGGTGAGAAGAGGGGCTCCATACAAGAGAGAAGGAATGAGGTAGGAAATAGAAAGTATATGTTTGAACGAGGGACTGAAGTAACAGCTGTGACAATACAGAATTCCAAGCATTTGGTGTGTTTTCTTAATACTACTTTATATATGAATGTCAAACTTTAAATGTTCATCAATGATAACACCTAGAAGTTTAGTATGGGAGACTATTTCAATGAGAATCTTATTCTGACTACAGAGAAGGAATTTTTATCGATAGAGGTGTTTTTAGATGGGGTAAAGATCATGATTTTGGTTTTGAATGCATTGAGAGCAAGGTGATTATTCAGCATCCAAGACTCAGTACAAGAGAAGGTGTCGTGTGTCAGTTGCTTGAGTTTGGGGAGGGACTGAGCATAGCAAATTATGGTGGAATCATATGAGTATTGGAAAAGTTTGGTATTAGGAATGAATAAGAAAAAGCAGACCTGCTTCAGAGGAACCATCAGCTTTAGTGTAAAATTCACACTAAGCGCTTTCACCCACAGTTGGGCTTCTTCAGAGTCAGTACACATTAACAAAATAATTACTTAATTACCAATTAAATCATTAATCACGAGTACCAGTTAAAAAAATTAACCCTGTGAATGTCCAATTCATTTCAATCCTAATGTTTATACATCAAAATTACATGTATAACTGTAACATAAAATAAGCATGTGTCACACTAACTAAACACAGTACAAAAGTTTAAAAATTCAATCATAATAAAATGGGTAATCATGAAAATGTTTCACAGAGAAACATATGTTTTATATAAACTGAGATTTATATTTTAGTACACAGGCTATAGAGATGCTGTCTTTGATGCCTGGTGCATTACATGCATCAAGACGTAGCTGCCAAATGCATTCCCTGACTTCTAATAAAGTTTTTTAAATCTCCCCCAAAGTCCCTCTTCGGCAGGTTATCTATCACAAAAAATATGAATTTTTTTAAAATTAACACAAGTCTTGCTGTGATTAAAAAGGGCATTGGTGTTTTTTTTTTATTTAAATTGCAAAACTTTATTAGAAGTCAGGGAATGCCTTTGGCAGCTACCTCTTGATGCATCTAATGCACCAGGCATCAATGACAGCATCTCTATAGCCTGTGTACTAAAATATAAATCTCAATTTATATAAAACATGTTTCTCTATGTAACATTTTCATGATTACCCATTTTATTATGACTGGATTTTTAAACTTTTGTACTGTGTTTAGTTAGTGTGACACATACTTATTTTATGTTACATTTATACATGTAATTTTGATGTATAAACAAACATTAGGATTGAAATGAATTGGACATTCACATGGTTAATTTTTTTAACTGGTACTCATGTGATTAATGATTTAATTGGTATTTAAGTGATTATTTTGTTAATGTGTACTGACTCTGAAGAAGCCCAACTGTGATGGTTCTTTTGGTATTAGGAATGCACTGATGAAAATTATTAATGAAGATGTTAAAAAGTAAGGGACCCAGTACAGAGCCTTGTGGAACTCCTGTTGGAGTGTGAAGGAAGGAAGAGGTACTATTGTTACACTTGATGACTTGATGTCTATTAGAAAGGTAACTGGAAAACCATTTATTTAATTTTTTTGTTTAACATTTGTTAACCGGGAAAGTCTGGCTTGCAACAAAGCCAATTTTCAGCAGAGGCCCAGGGAGAAATGCATGTCTTTGTAATGTGGGAGGAAACCTGATCACTCAAAGGAAACCCACATGAACTCAGGAAGGACATCCATCCAAGAATCGACAACCTCTTGCTGTCCACTGTGCCATCCTAATAGAGAAGGGGGAGAGACTTAGAAGAGAGAGTTTGGACAAGAGAAGTTTGTGGGAAAAAGTATTGAAGGCCTTTGGTAAGTCTAGCAGAAGGGTAGATACAATTTTGCCAGAGTCTCGGGCACGGTTGATGATGTCAAAGAAAGAGAGAAGGGCAGTGGTAGTACTATGTCCAGGTCTAAATCCATGTTGAGTTGGAGAAAGAAGGTGATTGCCTAGGAGGTAGGGAAGGAGTTGCCAGTGTATGCATTTTTAAAGGACTTTTGAGATAGGGGACATGATGGCTATAGGACAAAAGTTGGAGGTTTATGTGTTGTTGCCTCCTTTGTGGAGGGGAATGATGAACGCTTTCTTCCAGAGAAGGGGTACATAGGATTCTTGGATTGAATGGTTGATATGTATGGTGATGGGAAGGGCTATGCCATCTGCAGCTAGCTTGAGAAAGTTAGAGGGAAGGTTGTCTGGGGCATGAGAGCATGGTATTAGTTTTAGTAGAAGTTTTTTTATGGTATGTAGAGAGAGGCTAATAGACTTTCTACATGTATCATTACGATGGCTGCTGCAGATAACACTCATCTCCAATAAAAAAATGTGTACTCACTTCACACTAAAAATAACACTATCAGGGGACCATTTGTCAGATGTATAAGGCTTACCACCAATGATACTAAATGCATTAAAATGTAAATACTTCATTAAAAGATAATTAAAAGAGGCTAATCTGAGTGCCTTTTAAAATAAGTTTTGCAGAACGCTCATGAAAATGGTCCACTAATTGTATTCCAGTATAGAAAATATATATGGATATATAATCAAATTATGTAGGTGGTACAGAATATGACAGCAATATGTGCTACTCAAAAGTGCTGTGCCAAGGCTCTTAAGAATGGTGTTAAACAACTAGAAAATTTTACAAACCCAAATCTACAGGAGGTGGCATGAGAACTTGCTTTGTTACAAATACAATTTTTATTTAAAATGACTTTTTGAGTTAAGGTCTGATTTTGTAATGGCAAATGTAATTTTTTCCAAACAAAAGTAAGCAAATAACAAATGTTGCTCATGCATATGGTTTTGTCAGTCCACATTAATAGCTAATAGTTCCTTTTGTTGCAACACTTATTTAAACAGGAAAGTCAGGTCTGATGGGCATTTCACATATATTTCCAACAGTCTAGTTTATACAGTTAAATGCTGTCTTTGGCCAACTTTTCACACTGGCACAAACAGCAGAAAATTTGCAAACCAGAATGTATAAACACTTTACTCACTTGAACAACTGAAACTATTGTCTTGTATAGTCACAC
This sequence comes from Protopterus annectens, assembly GCF_019279795.1. Classification (NCBI taxonomy): domain Eukaryota; kingdom Metazoa; phylum Chordata; order Ceratodontiformes; family Protopteridae; genus Protopterus; species Protopterus annectens. Next base: position 1,958,206,380 of record NC_056733.1, read on the forward strand.
TAGGGGCGGCTGAGGGTTTAAAAGGCATTTCCTATGCATTTGAACAGGCTGATCTTAATTTCACAAAGGTGATTTATACAGCCCACTTGATTGCATACTGAATTTCAATGGGTAATATTACGTTCACAAAAGAAACAGATCTCAGTTCAATATGATTTCATATATGTTTTGAAACTCAATAATCTAAAGCATTATTCCAACTTGTAGTCTTTCTACCAGACAGTTTTTACTTTTTTGCTTTTCCAGTCATTGATATTTAGTATACTGAAACTTTTCTTTTTGCATTGCACTGTTATTTTAACTATACTTGCTCACATATATTAATATCTTGAACAACTGAAACAATTGTCTTGTACAGTCACACTAGGGACGGCTCAGGATTTAAAAGGCATTTCCTATGCATTTGAAAAGGTTGATGTTAATTTCACAAAGGTGATTAATGCAGTCCACTTGATTGCATATTGAATTTCAATGGCTAATATTATTTACGTTCAGAAAAGAAGCAAGCTGCTTTGCTAGAGATAGTCTGCATTTGTGTCCTCTAGGCTGTTGGATACTGGCAAAGATGCTTCCCTCCCCCATAATGCCTTTTTTAGGCAATGCCAAAGCAATAAAAATTCAAAAGTAAAAAAAAAAAAAAAATCCACTGAAGGCAAAATCAAGGTTCTGCTGCTTAATGCTAGGTGTCTAAACATGAAGCTACACTGGAGGTAATTACCAACCTTCTAGCTTTCAGATTTGGAGAAAAATTCACCCCCCCTGACCCACAGGCCATAACCCAAAGCATACCTGACAATAGTCCTTTGCCAACTATCTCTAGAGATTAGGCAATATCTGCACTCTCCAAGGCGAAAACTGTGACCTCAATGGTACCAGATAACATCCCAGGTTGCTTACTAAGAAATCAAAAACAGGATCTAGCAGACCCACTTAGCATCCTCTGTAACCATAGCCTGAGAACTGCCTTTGTTCCAGAATAGACGAAAACACCAACTGTAATCCCCTTGCACAAAGGGGACCGCATCGACTGACCCTAGAGACTGTAGATTCATAGGTCTAACCATTCTTATCTGCAAGACCATGAAAAAAATCATTATTTGCATTATCATCAAGGATTTAGGTGACCTCCAGACTCTAGACCCAAACAAATTTGGCTTTGATAAGGGTAGATCATGCTTATTAAATTTAGTAGACTTCACTGATAAAGTCACCAAAGACCTGGATGAAGGAAAGACAGAGCACACTGCCCATCTTGACCTGGCCAAGGCTTTTGACACAATCCCCCATTCAAATATCATTGAAAAAATATCCTAGCTGGGGATTAACCCTTATGTTACCAGATGGATAGCCAATGGGCTCATCAATAGAACACATAGTGTCAAAGTTGGTGACTGAACCTCTACCAGTACAGCCATCACAAGCAATGTACCACAAGGATCTGTGCTGGGGTCTCTACTGTTCAGAATCTATTGTTCTGGAAGTCCAGGTTACAGTAGATGGCCTTTGGCTTACCAAGTTTGCTGATGCTTGCATATTGGGTGAGATCTTTGACTCCACCAATATTACAGGAGGGGCTAACACAGACAAATGATTGGTGCCAAAGCCAAGATCTACAACTAAATGCAAAAAAAGCACCATTATTATTGTCTTTGGCAAACTGTAATTCTCTACTAATTACAGTATTGACAACACACTCCCCAAGCTCCAACCCAGTGTTGTGATACCTGGAAACACATGTAGAAAGGAATCTGAACTTATACCAACAAGTTTCCGCAGTGGTAAGGAAAGCCTTCTATGTTGTGCACCTCATAAGTAAGGGCATCACATCCAAGGCTGAGGATGTTAAAACAACACTTTACTCGACCCTCGTTCTGGTGATCCCCACCCATTAATAAAATCTACAACAGAAAGAAGAAACTGTTGCAGAAAAAGGTGAAGTCCCAAGACTGGAAAATCTCCCTTATTAGCCTCACCAAAAAGTTGAGATCCCTTATCAAATCCTCTAAAGCCAGCTATGAAGGCAGAATCATGGCAGACACTAAAAACAATCACAAAGCCTTCTACATTCATATCAAGAACCTCCATGGCAATACCCAGATTTGCTCTGAGTTACTGCACAATGGTACCTCCTATACTGAGCCAACAGATATTACCAACATACTGGCTAACAGAGTAAGTGGCAACTTTATCCCTCTCTCTCTCCCCCTAAAGGACCAGTCACAATACAGGAAGAATGCCAGGCACCCAGCATTAATGTACAACAGGTTAAAGCTGCATTGTCCAAGGCGAAGAATACAGCTTCCATGCGACCCAATAATATCCCTGGGTGTGTTCTACATGAAGTACAAAGTGAACTTGCACCACATCTGTGTGCCCTGTTCAGTCACAGCCTCACTTCAGACATTGTCCTTACCAAATGGTGCTCTGCTACAGTGATCCATCTCCATAAAGGGGGGGGGGTGACTACAGAACCTGGGAATTATCACCGCATTAGCCTGATGAGTCTGATATGTAAAGCTATGGAGTGCATCATCATGGACCTGATTTACAGAGATATAGGAAATCTCCAAATTCTGGACCCCACGCAGTTTGGCTTTGTGAAAGGGAGCTCATGCCTGCTCAACCTGGTTGACTTCTTTGAGTCAGGCACCAGGACCGTGGATGAAGGTAAGGCAGTGCATACAGCCAACCTCAATTTGGCCAAGGCCTTTGATACCATTCCTCCCTTGGGAATTATTGATAAACTCACCAAGCTAGGCATCAATCCCTATATCACTAGGTGGGTTGTAAATTAGCTCATAGATAGAACACACAGTGTGAAAGTAGTGAACTCCAAGTCAGACTGCCAACGAGTCATGAGTGGAGTCCCACAGGGATTAGTCCTGGGTCCTCTCCTGTTCGGCATCAACTTCTCAGAAGTCTAGGCCAACACAAAGGGATTCTGGCTGACCAAGTTCACAGACAACTGCAAGCTGGGAGCCATTATTAACTCCCCAAGTGATACAGGCATCCTATAGTAAGGCCTCACTGAGACCAATGACTGGTTTCGAAACCATGGCCTTAAGCTTAACACCAAAAAATGTGTCATCATCCCCTTTGGTAAAAACTCAGTTCAAACTAAATAACACATTGATGGGAGCCCACTGACCACTGAAGGCATTATAAGAGATCTGGGAATGCAGGTTGACAGCAATCTCTCATTTGACCACCACATTGTCACTGTGGTCAGAAAGTTCTTCTGTGTGGCACATCTCATTACCAAGGGTTTTGCATCCAGGAAGAAAGAGGTCATCACCTCTTTCTACTCTTCCCTCACTAGACTAATCATTGAGTATAATGCCCCATTTGGCATGTACCTCACTAGCCACCTACAACAGCTGGAAAGGCCACAGAAGTACCTCACAATGAGGATCCTAGGCATTAAACACATGTTGTACATGGACAGACTCAAAAGACTCTAGCTATTCTGTCTCATATTGCCTACTTAGAGGCAATCTCTGCTAGACTTACAAAGCCATGTCTGAACCAGCTCTGTTAGAAATGCTACATCTAAAGAAATCCCAATGCCTCTGCACAACATGCTCCAGAGACCTCAACCTCATTACCACAATCAGCAGAACATGCTGGAAGAACAGGTTCTTCACCCAGAGACTACCCATGCTCTGGAATAGACTTCCCATATATGTCAAGCAGAGCACCTTGCTGTCCCTCTTCAAGAGAATTCTTGATGAGTGGATGGGTAATAGAAAGTTCACCCTGGGTATCACTCCAGTGGCTCCACTTCATAGAGGCACTGGGAACTAACATTGGACTGCATGATACTAGCACACTTCTATGAGCTAGGCTTGTAAAGGCTCCAGGGCCATTAGCCTAGTACACACCTATGAACCTATGAACCTATGTGTCTATGTATATTTGTCATGAGGACATTCTTCACTTCTCTCCAGGAAGTAGACAAAGGATGATGTGTGGAGCTATGTGAATGGTACCTCAACTGGTAGTGAAATAAGCTATTCCAAAGATCAAACAATGACCATAATGTATCATCAAACAAACACACAGCAGTACACTGGGCCTGATATGAATATTACACCAGTTTAGGCATAGAATATGAATGGCATGCAATGTCACAGTAGCAACACCCCATATGTTTGACAGTAACACTATCACATTGCAGTATATGGAATGCAATAGCATCATTGTATACTGAGGTGAACATGTTGTGAGCAGTGTAGGGCATGGATGTGGAGTCACACCCCTGTGTAAAATTGTCTCAGAAGTGATAGCCATATGTGTAGACATGCAAGTAGCTTACTGTCAGATTAGAACACCTATATGTGTAGTTAAAGTAGATTACAAACACGGCAGGTAATGTTACTGACACAGCCCAGGTTTGTCTTGAATGCTATCAGAGTGCATATTACACAGGATGACATAATTATCTTAAGCTACAACAATATGTTTCAAGGAGTGCTGGAAATAGCTGTGGACTCACATATAATTCTAAAAATACCTATTTACAGAGCACAGTACTTAACACAAGCATCAGAGCACAATTCTAGCTTTTATAGCATCATAGAATACTTTACAGCTGATGATATCAACAGAGACTGGTGAAAGGAAAATGGTAATAGCAGTATCCCACATGCTGGTGAAAAATGCTCTCTCTAATGTCAACCAAGTTCATAACACATAAACACATGTAACCTGGTTGTCTGCAGTGCAAAAATAAATGCTACCTATCTAAGTCCACCAACTAGAGACAATCTTATTTAATGCAAGTGCCATAGCATAAATATGACTTCAAGAGTGTCAGACAACACTTTAAAAATGATGACATTAACAGTGTCTGGTGAGAGGAAGATGGTAATAGCAGTATCCCACATGCTGGTGTAAAATGGTTTACTAATGTCAAGCAAGTGCACACACACACACACACACACACACACACACACACACACACACACACACACATACACACCAGTTGACTGCATTGAGAACAGAACCTCCACCTAAATAAGTACACAGACTGGAAAACTCAGTACTTAACAAAGTTGCCATGGCACATGTCTGATTTTTATAAGGCTGCAGGACAATTTATAGTGGATGACATCATCACTGGATATTGGATAAAATATGTTGAGAGACCTCAATTAAATGGATGTGTAGGCATGTCCAACTGTCAAAATATTGGTACTTCATGGGATTATAGTCTAGACTGCAGGATACACAATTACACTCTTCTGACTATTCAGACACATCCACACTGGTTGACTGCAGTGAGATTAAACCCTCTACTTAATTAAATACACAGATTAGAGAACTTAGTACTTAATGCAAGCACCATGTTACAAGTCTGACTTGTATAAGGCTGTAGGAGGGTTTATATCACATAATCAAACTTCCAAAATATCAAACACCATAAGCTCGAACTTGGAAGTTTGAAATGTGATAACATCGAATGCACAGAACAGCGACTTTTCCCAGGGAAAAAAATTCGCTGTTCCGAGAAGCACACACACAACACAAGCACACCAAAAATTAAATAATCCACACCCATACACTTTACAAAACCCTACTTTTAAACCTACACTAAACCATACATACAGTACTACCTATCCACTTACCTTATTCTGCTCCCTAACCCTAAGGTCCATAATTATCTCACACTTACCCTTAGGCGCTATACCTAAACAAACTAAATAATACATACACACATGCACTTTACAAAACCCTACCTGTAACCCTACACTAAACCATACATACAGTACTACCTATCCACTCACCTTAACCCACTCCCTAACCCTATGGTCCGTAACTATCGCACCACAGTGGAGGAAATAAATCTTGCAATGGGCAAGATTTCGATGTTCCATGGCTTTGTTATTTTCTGCTTTTGAAGTATTGGTTTCAATATTGTAGCATTCGAAGTTTTGAGATTTTGATGTTACAATATAAACCCCTGTAGGACAATTTATAGTGGATGATATCATCATTGGATGTTGGAAGGCCTGAATGAAATGGATTTGTAGGTATGCCCAACTGTCAAAATATTGGTGCCCCATGGGATTATACTGATGACTGCAGGATACACAATTATGCTCTCCTGACTAGACAGACACACAGACACCCACATACCAGTTGACTGGAATGAGATGAGAGCCCTCAACTTAACTAAGTATACAGATTAGAGAACTCAGGACTTAATGCAAGTGCTGTGGCACACTTCGTGGACAATATCATCATCAAATGTTTCAGAGAAGCTGATGGGAAGCCTGTCTGAAATAGACAACTAGCACTGTACAACTGTCAAGATATTAAAGATCTGCATGTTACCACATCTTGAGACACACTGCTGCATAAGTCAAAGGTCTAGTAGGTACTGAGTTAAAGTTACCATCAAGCAAGTAGTAACCTGCTGTGTACATTGTTCAATACAATCCCAAAAGCAAACGATAAACCTCTCGGAAGAGCACAAGCCGTGTTCAACTCAATAAATAAATCAAGCTGTGACATTCTAAAATGCAGACAACACAAAAACTGGTAACCAGCAGACTCCACAAAACAGTATACTTACAGGCATGTAAAAACAAAAAAAATGCCTCACAGATGTTACAGTGAATAGTTTTAATCCTGTTTTAGTGCTCTCATTCCAAAAACTATAGGAACTTCTTTACAAACAGTAAAACAACTTCCTGGATGCATTTAAAAGCCAAAAAAGACAACAAAAAAAACCCCTTAAAGTGACAGTACTTAAAAGAAGTGTGTGCATACACCAGTGCAAACCATACTCAGAAATAATACAAGTTAAAAAGAAAGTGGCAAACACCTAGTAAAAATAGAAGAAATAATTAACAATTAAGAATAACATCCTAAAAGTAATACATTTTAAAAATTGCATATAATTAAATATATACATAATCAAATACTAGCAGCTATAGCTTTAAGTGATGGTTTAATGAAGGTAAAGTAATTTATTCCAGGGTAAACCCCTGCATTTAAAAGTAGTTGCCAAAAAAGCTCACACTGTTGTAAACAGAGCTGCCAGTCACCACCCCACCCCATAGGCAGTGGAACTTTCCCCAAGACTGTAATAACAAATTTCTTAAATACTTTCGATATAATAGAGGTGTTTGTATAGATCATTTATGTTGTGTTCCTTTTTAATCACATAAACATGCTAGCAAATTATTTTTCTCAATGCTCCAATAGTCTTGCCAATATAAAATACTGGGCAGGATGAACAAAAGGCAATGTAAACAATCCCTTTTGTTTCACAATTAGAATTGCCTCTCACTGATAACAAATTGGGGTAACCTGACACAGAAAAATATGTACCTTGATAAATAAACCTGCATTGCCTGCAGGTGCCACAGCATTTCATTCCAGCATTTCTAACTACAATGTGCATGAAATCTCTGTTACTTTCAAATAAAAGTTTTAAATTGTTACTGTTGTTGTAGATGAATATCAATTGCTCACACAGCTGGTTTATAGGTTCATAGGAAGTTTCATAGGTAGGTACTAGGCTATTGGCACTAGGACCTATATAAGCCTAGCCAAAAAAGTACCTTGGCTTTTGCCACCCAAGAAAATGATTTTTCTGTGCTCCTGTTGAGCAGAGCCACAGAGGTGAGCCCTGGGGTAAATTTCCTATTTCCCATCCAATCATCAAGATTTGTCTTGAAGAGTGCTAATGAGGAGCTTTGTTTGATATAGATAGGTAGTTGTTCCAGAGTATGGGAAGTCTCTGGGACAGGAATCTATCCCCCCAGCATGTTCTGTTTATTGTAGTGACAACATTTAGGTCCCTAGAGCGTGTAACTTGGAGGGATTGGGATTTCTTTAAGTGGAGCATGTCCAACAGCTCTGGGTTTGACATAGCTTTGTATGTTAGGCAGAGATCACCACTGAGTAGGCAATATGCAATGGATTAAAGCTGGAGTTTTTTGAGATGGTCTGCGTAGGGCATCTGTTTGAGTTCAGTAATCCTCTTTGTGAGGTATTTCTGTGGCCTTTCCAGTTGTTGTAGATCTCTTGTGAGGTACATACCAAAAGGGGTGTTGTACTCTTCAAGGTGTCTAATGAGTGATGAGTAGAGGGGAACAATTAACTCTTTTTTCCTGGATGAGAAACCTTTTCTGATGAGATGTGCCACATAGAAGGATTTCCTGACTACTGTGGTGATGTGATTATCAAAGGAGAGACTACTGTCCACCTGTGTCCCAAGTAAAAGAATTGGACAATTCTAAACCAGGAGAAAGCCATTAGACCTTTCATTGGTTCACACCCCACCATAGTATTCAAGAAAGGCAGAAACTTAAAAAAAACATTTTTGAGATGAAACCAAAGGGAGTGAATAATGTTTCTGATAAAAACATTGAAGTGAAATTATATCAAAAATATAACTGTGGATATGAAAAGATTATTTATTGTGCCCTATGTAACTGTTGTAGCTGTTTTACATTGGAAAAACTGACCGTAAATTAAAGAACTGAATTTACGAACATTTGTATGATATAAAATCCAAAAAAGATGCAAATGCACTTAGTAAACACACTATGGAAAATACTGGTCACTCTTTTCATTTCATTGTCATTGACAATATTAAAACATAACTTCGAGGTGGTGCCTGGTCACTTTTGTTAGAAAGGAGAGATGTTTACTGGCAACTACGTCTCAACTCATCAAGTTGGCCAGGCTTAAATGAGCACATTTCCATTAGCCCTCTGCTGAAACTAAAAGCTTTAGAAAGATAACAGTGTTTCTTTTAAAAAAATTATATTTCTTCTTTACTATTAAATTATATATTTTATTGTGTTTTTAGAATACAACTTGAATTTTCCACATTTATTTATGCATTTTAACCAGTTTTCATATATATTTTCATATATGCATCATGTTTTTTACATGATGTTTCTTTAAGGAGGTGTGCCATTTTAAATAACTTATTAACTTTTAATAATTGTTTTACCCAGTTTCCTCTGTACTATATAAATGGTTTGTGTAATTTAATTCATTATCTGATGAAGCTCTGAAGTGGTCAGGATGAAAGTGCTTATCATTTGTTTTATTTTCTTCAATAAAGTCCAGAATTGTTTTTATTGAATTTGGCCTGAATAAGTGCATTTTTTACCATGGAGTGGCTCATTCTTTTGTTTCTGTTTGGCATCTTTGTGTTTTGCAACAGTTTTTCCTAGAGTCATATTTGTACTTGCTGTGGAATGACCTGAGTGCATGCATTATGTGGCGGATCCTGGCACCCGACTGGAAGCTGACAGTAACTTTTTCCTTGTTTAGCCTAGTGAGTGGGACATCAGTGTGCCTGGCTATAGAGTCACCTAAGACTAGTGTTGGGCATCTTGTTATGCCTTATGGGCTGTGGTTGAGGGGCACACTGAGTTTGTGGGCTATGTGTCATTTGGGTTTTGTTGGGGGGGTGGAGGTTGCTTGCATTTCTACTTCGGAGGTCTCTGTTGCTTGAGAAAATTTTTATTGAGAGCCTCTGTGAATGTAGGTGTGTGTTTCGTGTTTCTATGTGTGTGTTTTGGTGGAGTAAGTTTAGAGGGACTATGTGATGAGTGTGGTGTGGTGCCATTGTTTACCTTCTCCTCTTGACTGTCTAGTCCAGTCTTAGGTGAAGAGAGCTTTGCTTCCAGTATGGCTATATAAGTGCATCTCTCACAGGTTGTAGTGTTGGGTGGTAGGAAGAGAGGGCTGTCTGTGCACATGAGGCAATTGCTGCATTGCCCCAAGATCCCCAGATTCATCAGGTAGACAAGAGTAAACACCGGGAGCTGACCTTTAGACATGCCTGGATAGATGCTTATTTATTAAGTACTAAAAACGGTTTTCCTCTAGACAAGTGAGGAAAGTTGAGTGGTGTAGTAATCTGTAGTTTATTTAGTGCTTACAATGAGTTCTGAACAAGTGCTGAGCTCAGAAAAACAGATTTTAGTGCTAAAACTAAAAAACAGGCTCATTTTAAGGGAAAATTTGAAGAGCAGACTTAAAGGTGCTGGGAATAGTTTAACCCTAGCTAAATGGTGATGCATAAAGTGTATATATTTTTTTCTTTTTTTAATATAACAGTAGCAGATGAGCAAACTGATTTAAACAAATTAACCAATTAACCAATAAAAAGCTAAAAACTGAGCCCTGTTCCAGCAGTCTTCAATCAGATAAGTTCTAACTGCACACTCCTGCCACTAGGGTGCAGGGGAACATTCTCCAAAAAAAGATGGTCTGGATTAGTGCTCAAGTTGTACAAACAAAGCTAGATTCAGCAGGTCTGAATTTAGTCTGTGCTACACCAAACAAGCGTACCATTTTCAGAAAGAAACAGTTCAAATAAGCAGGCACAATAAGCCTTTAACCAGAAACTCCCAGCTCAGAAGGGCAGAATCTACCCTCCCCTCCCACAAGAGTACAGACCATGCCTTCTTAATGTAAAATAACTGTCCCAAAGCCCAAGTGCTTAAACTAGAACTAATACACTTTTAGAATAACAGACAACACTAACCCTTCATTCAGCAACTCCCAACTTAGAAGGATGTAAGCTACCTGTCCTGCCACAACAGTGCAGTCCACAAACCTTCTTAATGCAAAACAACTGGTCTGAAGCCCAAGTGCTTCAACCAAAGGCTTAGAATAACAGTTCCAATTTAATCAGGCTACTAATAAGCAGTAATAAATGCAGCAGAATAAATGCAATTAAGTACTTTTAAGAATAAGCAGCAAAAGCAAAATAAAATAATAAAGTAGGAAGAAACACAAATGCAGTAAAAGCAGATGAATAAAGTGCAATTTTTTATATAACAATAGAAAACAAGCAAAACTGATTTAAAAAAATTACCCAATTAACCAGTAAAAAAAGCTCAAAACTGAGCCCTGTTCCAGCAGTCTTCAATCAGACAAGTTCTAACTGCACACTCCTGCCACTGGTGTGCAGGGGAACCTTCTCCAAAAGAGATGGCCTGGATTAGTGCTCAAGTTATACAAACAAAACTAGATTCAGGATACCTGAATCTAGTCTGTGCCACAGCAACCAATGTGCACCAATTTCAGAAAGAAACAGGTCAAATAAGCAGGCACAATAAGCCTTTAACAAGAAATTCCCAGCTCAGAAGGGTAGAATCTAGCCTCTCATTCCACAAGAGTGCAGACCACAAACCTTCTTAATGAAAAATAACTGGCCTAAAGCCCAAGTGTTTTAAACAGTAACAAATACACTTTAAGAATAACAGACACTGAGCCTTCAATCAGCAATTCCAAACTTAGAAGGATGTAAGCTACCTGACCTGCCACAGCAGTGCAGATCAAAACCTTGTTAATGTAAAACAACTGGTCTGCAGCCCAAGTGCTTAAGCCAAAAGGCTTAGGGTAACAGTTACAATTTAATCAGGCTCCTACCAAGCAGTAATAAATGGAGCTGAATAAATACAACTGAGTACTTTTAAGAAGAGGCAAAAGCAAAATAAAGTGCAATTTGTTTTTAGTAAAGTGCAAGGAGAGAGGAAGAAGGAGCAGAAGAAAAATTCAAGGTTAAGAACCTAAGTGGGTTGGCCTTCTCAGATGTTCTCTCTGTATTAAGTAGAGTGAACACCAGACTGGGAGGATTGTCCCAGATAAAATTTACAGTAGGGGTGGGCAACTGCAAGGCCACTAACTATAACACCACCACAAGAATAGGGTAGGGGGGAGGAAAAACAGTTGCAGAACAGAGACAGTCTTTCTGTCTGAGACAGTACATGGGGATATGTCAGGAAGAATGCAAATTTAGAGCAAGATTGTGAATGATGTGAGTGCTGTTGGGGGATGCAACAGGACATATGATCAGGTGCATCATAGAGCCACTGAAATTATTTAATCAGTCCAGAGAAGAGCAGCTGCAGTGGCTTGTGGACAGCTGCCAAATGAGGGAGACTGCTACAGAGGCACTACTGACAGCAAATGAAGAGTTCCTATCCACTCCCAGGGATGCAGAGAGCTTAGTGGAAAGTGGACAAAAATATGTGATTGATGATGGTGCTGCTGTTTCAGGGAAGAGAAGTATGTCACTGAAGAAGCTACGAAATAGACTTACCTATGACAATTTTTAAATATTTCTTGTAGAGTAAAATATTGAAAGCAATACTTAAGTTGATTTAATATTTTTTGGTGGGGGGACTAGTTATACAGATAGCAACACATTCTGGTTGATTACACGTGGGCTTGGGGAGGACGTGTCATCCAAGTTTCAGTTAAATGTATTGTTAATAGACATATAAAATATGACATTTTCCCCACTGTATTATTTCTGTTGTGATGATGGTGTCCACACATTTTGCTTAACATCTTCCAGGACCATCTTCCCTAACAAGTGTGGAGTCATCTGCACATGGTAAGCCAAACATTTTATTTGTTTCAGTATTGATGAGTATTTCACAGAAATATTCATGTGTCTTTATATATGAGGTGGGTGTCAGGACTGTGTGTGTATTGCTGTATTGTCTGTGTTAGTGGCACCAGGGTTAGTTTGTTAGCATATATTGAACTGTAGTAGTATATACATTTTTTTCCTGTGTTTGTTGCTTACTATCACAGGTGATCCAGACAGAAGAAGTGTAGGACTCTTACCACCTGATGACAGAGTATCGGCAGACTCTAATGATGATGGTGGCAAAACGCAGGCACAGTCGGGGGGTGCAGAGTTTGAATCTGACACTAAGATTAACATTCAGCCATCCCCTATAATTCCATTGGACAGAGCCAATAGGCCTATTCAAAACCATTTCAATGAGACCTCAGATATTGGACAGGTGGAGGGTGACACACTTGATCAGAGTAGTGTGGTTATTGAGGATTCAGTGCCTCTTGATTCTGGCTGTAGCCAAAGTGTGGGCAAGGTGCCACACAGGAGGGTTGTTTGGGTTTTTTAGAGGAGGTGCCACTTGACATATGTTTAGTGCCGTCTTGAAGGTGTAGGCACAATCCAGTAGTCTCTCTCTGGAAATGCTTAGGGTTGTAAATGTGGCATATGCTGACATGCATGACTGCCTCCACCATGTTGCTGATTCAGTGCATCAGATGAATGACACATTGGAATGGGTGGTGTCTTTGATGTAATATCTATGGGAAGAGATGGCATCCACATGGACGTAGATCAGCCACATCATCTAATGTTAGCTGATGTGGCTGTGCCTGATCACACTCCATTAGTGGCACTACTTCAAGTGCCCCATCAGTACTTGAGCTGTCCATGCCAAGATGTGGCAAGTCATGGAGTCATGTTCCTGGGCACAGTCATGGAGAGAGCTCATCCATCAGACATCAGTCGCATTCAGGTAGCAGTAGTGCATCTGACTCTGGGTGTGGATATGCCAGTGCAACTCCTGGCAGAGCCAGTTCTCGGGCTTGGGGACTACAATGATGAACTGTCACCTCCATCATGCATGGCTCACACATGTCTGACATGCATGGATGTAGGGCTAGCACAGTGCTTGCCTGTGTTTTTGCAGACACTCATACAGTAATTTTACCTGGAGCGCCCATACAGACTAATGCACATAACAGTTAAATGGGTCAGTCATGAGGCTTAAGGCTTATTCTTTCTCAGTGGCCATTTAATACTTTATCTAAATGTCTGCATGTTTCTCTTACTTACACACATTCACTAACGTTTGTGTCAGTGTAACCCTCCTGCCCCTCCCACCACACACACACACACACACACACACACACACACACACACACACACACACACACACACACACACACACACACACACACACACACACACAATACCCTGTGCAAATGTAGATAACTGTGCCATATCCTTGTTTTCAATTTTTTTTAATTCAGAGATACATAAGTCATTTGTCTGATGCTCAGGGTGCATACCTGACCTAGTACTTAGTATATCTGTTTTTGTAATGCTGTTTTGCAAACTGTACTGCTTTCTTAAAGTTTTTGTAATGTGTACATCAGTGCCAAACTGTTAGACCAACAAAGCTGGACCAAGCCATAAATAAAAGTGTGACAAAAGCCCAACAATTGGAGAGTTTATAAACATTGTGGTCTTGCAAACTTAGAAAATTGATGGAATAACAGGTTTTATGCTTGTTCTGAGTGATATGAAGTCTGAAACTGAAATGTGTGTCACTATCTTCTAACTTCACTCTTTAAAGATTTTCCATTACAAATGTATTAAGACATGGAAAACCTGTACATTTTAGACATAAGGCCTATTAATTGATGGAGGACACATGTTTTCACATAAGTCATTGCTGTCACATCTTGATGTAATTGTAAAAATCACCCACCTTATACATACCTACATTACCAAATAACAGTATGCAGGGATATGCCATTTATTTGTATTCTTAGACATTTATTTTTCTAATCCAAGTTCAACACTTACTATGGAAATCAAACAGTTGCAAGAGTTTTAGTTCAGGGCTGATTTTGTCTGATGCTAGCAAAACACAGCCTTACTTGGCTAAGTAAAGGTTGTGAGTGTTGCCTGGCATCAATGTTACTGTATGTATGTGCATAGGATGAAAGTTTTAGCCCCTTATGTAGTCAGCATGTGTGCTATCTGTTGCCTCTTGACAAGAGTGAGACCATAATTTCCACGTCTATGTCTGCCTACACTTAGGGTTACCATATTTGGTTATACGAAAAAGAGGAAGAAAAAATATGTGCTGGTATTATACCAGCACAGATTTTTTCATCCTCTTAGGGTTGTCAGATTCTTGACTGGCCAGGTCAGGGCAAAAGGTCTTTCACACTAGGTGAAGACCAAAAAAAAGGTCTTTAGTCTTTAATGCAGAACATCACAGTTCCACATTAAAGGCAAGTGTCTGGCGAGTTTTGTTTGGCCCGTATGCCGGTATATGAGCCAATCAAAAACTCACACAGCAGACCCTCTACTGTTCAATGGGGAGCATCAAGCAGTTCCACATTAAACAGAGCTCAGTTTTGCAATTTTTTGATTGGCCGGTGTACCAGTATACGAGCCAATCAAAAAAAAAAAAAAAAAACAAAGCGGAGGCTGTTTTGCCGGGACTGTAACTGGCAGTGAGGGACTCGGGATCAGACTGCTGATATCAGGACAATCCCACTGAAATAGGGATGTTTGTTTTTTGAAAATTCTGTGATTTGTCACAGAATTTTCAAAAAACGCCTGGACAGGAGCCCAAAAAAGAGGACGTATCCGGGAAAATCCGGACGTATGATAACCCTACCTACACCCACAGCGGCTACTGGTTTTCGCTCTGACTCCCCACCTGTATGTGGCTGGCTGTGGTGACCTTATCAGTGTTGGTGGGTTGTGTGGCACTTTCCCCTGCAGTTCTTGTTGAAGCTTTTCCCTGAGGATACTGTTCTAGAGCATGGCACAGATGGTGAATATTTCAGCACATGTATGGGGATTGTATTTCAGGGCTTCCCATATGTATCTAGAAACTGAAACTGCATCTTCAGCAGCCCAGACACATACTCTGTGATATTTCTTATTTGAGCATGTGCCTCATTATAGTATTCTTTAGTTGGTGTGTGTACATTTCTGATGGGCGTCATCAGCCATGGTTCCAGTGTATAACCTACAACCCCCAGTAAATGACCATGTGGGATATCCCCCTAGTAAACATCTCATACAGTTGAGAGTTGTGCCAGATATGTGACTCATTGTAATTGCCTGAGTTGCCAGCAGACACATTCAGGATGATACACATGACCTGCAGTGAATGGAATGGAAGCCCTTTCTGTTTATGTAAACCCTTCCCTGTTCCCCAGATGCTTCTTTCATTTCTACATGTACACAGTCTATGGCACCCAGGACTTTAGCATAATGTGCCAGAGGGTAGAACTCCTGCATAGTTCTGTCTCTGTCCTCAGCTGTATGGGGAAAATATATGTACTCACTGGCATGTTGCAGCATAGCATTCATGAATTGATGAAGGATCCCAGATGCTGATGTCTATGACACTCCCAGCATGTCCCTTGTTGGTCTACTGAAGGTTCCCATAGCTAAAATTCTATGTACTATGCACACGTTAGTCTCCACTGGTATTGGTTCCCTTTGGTTTGTGCTTGCTGTCAGTTGAGGACAACAGTGGTGGCAGAGTTTCTGTAGTGTGTGTTTCCACCCAGTAGCACACTATAATTTCTACCTCATGCAGATTATGAAAAGTTAAACAAAGGTCTAAAAGCCCTTCTCCTTCTTGGCAGTGGTATATTAGCAGCAGCATTAGCATAGTCATGGGCCTGCTGCACATGCACATCAATAAGAGCAGCAGCAGCCCCGGACATTCTTTCCATGTAGCCTAGTTTCTGTGCCTGTATTCCAATAGATTTTGGAATTCGCAGGTAAAACCAGCACTGAGTCTATACGGTTGCCTTATAGCTTATTGAATAATTCCTCCATCTTGGATTGGTTGATTAGCATATAATTTAGCTGCTTATGCTGTAATTAAAATGCTACAATGTTTGCCATGTTTATACAGCTATACATGGTCTGTAGAGCTGCTCACTGAATACAAAATAGTGCGCTATCATGTGCACATTGTGCCATGACATGCACATGGTTTTAGTAGCCCATGTAGGCTTGTAGGATTTACTGAATTTGCACCATGTATGTGCATGCATATGTGTATACATACACACATATATATATATATATATATATATATATATATATATAGAGAGAGAGAGAGAGAGAGAGAGATACACATAGCTATGTGTGTGTGTGTTTGTGTGTGTGTGTGTGTGTGTGTGTGTGTGTGTGTGTGTGTGTGTGTGTGTGTGTGTGTGTGTGTGTGTGTGTGTGTGTCAATGTGTACAGGTCCAACTTTTAGGGTAGATGGGCAAGAATAAATCCAGTAACAAAAAATACCCTTTAGAGAAGAAATAATAGGAAAGAAGCAAGACAAGTTATCACACCTATGCAGAGGTCCTCAATAAAAACTTACCTAAACTGCAGAGACCTCCAAAATACACTCACAAACACTCCAACCACAACACCAAACACATCACACACTGCAGACAACACACCAGTGTCTCACAAACACAGCCCATAAGGCAAAACCATAAACCATCACAGCCCACAAGACATAACAATAAACCAAACATACTAGTCATTGGTGACTCATTTGTGAGATACACCAATGTCCTCCTCACCAGCCTTGGCCAGGAGAAGGTCACGGTCAGTTATCTGTCTGGTGCCAGAATCTGCCACATCATGAATGCAGTTAAGTCTATCCACAACAAGTGCAAGTACAACTCTGTCATTCTCCATGTTGGTGTGAATGACTTGAGACATACCTCGCTGGACTATATGAAGAGAGATATGACTGAGCTCTCAGAGTATGTGTCCCTGCGGGTATGACCCTAGCCCTAAGCAGCATCCTAATTTCGCCAAGAATAATACCACAATACTAACAAAAAATAATTGACTTCAACAATTGGCTTGGTTTCTTGTGTCATTCCAAGGGGATCCAGTATCTGTCTGCTTGGGATGACATGGTCGGCAGGCCTTGATGCTTTGCCAAGGATGGCTTCCACCTGTCACCACTGGGTTTCTAGATCCTGGCTAAGGCTCTCGCCTCCCACATTGTGGCAATTTTAGGAAATGACCCAAAGACAAATCTTTCAATATAAAAGATCTGTCAAAAAGAAAATCGAAGGCCATGCTGCTTAATGCTAAGAGGCTTAACCTGAAAATGCACTCACTGGAGGCTCTCCTTGCACTGGAAGATGCCGTTTTCTGTGCAGTAACAAAAACTTGGTTCAGGGCTATGGAGAGCACCCCTGCATTACCAGACTAGACCTCATTCCACACATTCTGACCCCAAAATGAGGTCGGCAAGACTAAGGGTAGTGGAGTCGCTATCTTCATTAAGGGCAGGCATTCCTCCAGACTGATTTGCCAGCATGATATACTGGAACTAGTCCAGGTGCAACTGACAGTTGGCAAGACACTCATCCAATTATAGCCAGCTACAAACCCCCCTCCATGACTCAGGATACCCATTCCTCTTACCTGGATCGACTTGACCCCATTAAGGTACCCCCTAACACCCTGATCCTTGGTGACTTCAACTACCCCAGAAGAGCCTGGGTCAACGATTCCTGCACTAATGCACTCACTCAATGATTCCTTGACTTCATCAGTTCTAATGCACTAGACCAGTGTGTCTCATCCCCTACAAGGGGAGATAACATTCTGGACTTGGCTTTCACCAACATGGATGACTGCTGCACCAGTCCCGTAGTATGCTCTTCCCTGGTGAGATCAGATCATCAGACTGTCTCATTCGAAGTTTCTACTCCACCCACCCACCCCCAACCGTAATCAAGCGAAAAAAAAAAAATCAAAAGCTGGCTACACCTCTCCAGGGGAGTATCTGTAGTAGCTTCACACTGACCCCTCCTCAGAAGATGCAGACAACTATGATGAACAGTACGCCAATGCAGTATACATGCACATGTACAATTGCATGGACTCAGCCATACCCAATATAACTAAACCTGCTCCTCAAGGAAACACAGACTTGTTTGGTGGACATCATCTATCAACAGACTTTACAACAAAAGGAAGAAACTGTTGTCCAAGGTAAGGGGTAAAAAGAAACAATTTCAAAAAACTCCCTCCTTAGCCTCAATAAGCAGATTAGATCACTAGTGAAAGCCTCTAAAGCCAACTATGAATCAAAACTAGCCTCTGAAACAAAAGGAAACCACAAAGCCTTCTTTAGTTACATCAGGAACCTCCATGGCAAAGCCCAGGTTTGCTCTGAATTAGTACTTAACAGTATCAGTTACACTGATCCTGGTGACTTAGCCAACCTGCTAGCAGATAGATTCAGAGCAAGCTTCTCCCCCTTTCCACATCAAAGCCCCTTTTGACATCCCTGATACTTGTTCCGCACCTCACATCTCTGTAGATCAAGTGCTAAAGGCCCTATCCAAGGCAAAGACCACAGCTTCCATGGGACCTGATAGTATCCCAGGCTGTATCCTGCACCATATCCAGCAAGAACTGGCTTCGCCATTGAGCCACCTATTCAAAGACAGCCTAAGTACAGGCTTCATAGCAGTAGATTGGATAACTACCATTGTCATCCCCTTGTACAAAGGTGGTTCCAATACTGACCCTGGAAACTATATTAGCTTGGCCCACCCAGTTCAGATTCATCAAGAGCAGATCTTGCCTACTTAATCTAGTTAAATTCTTTGAGACTGTCACCAAGGCCCTGGATGAGGGAAAGTCAGTGCATATAGCTTACCATGACCTGGCCAAAACCTTTGACACAATCCCCCACTCGGGCATAATCGAAAAGCTAACACAACTTGGCATAAATCCCTATCTCATCAGGTGGGTGGCTAACTGGCTCACTGACAGGACCCTCAAAGTCAAAATAGGTGCCTCCACATCTGATAGCAGACCTGCCACTACTGTAGTTCCCCAGGGATCTGTCCTGGGACCCCTACTGTTTGCCATCTACTTCTCTGAGGTCTAGGCAAAGACAAAAGGCCTGTGGCTGACCAAGTTTGCGGATGACTGTAAGTTGGGTGCTGTCATTAACTCTGCAAATGATGTTAACATATTGCAAGAGGCTCTCCCAGCAACTAATGACTGGTGCCAAAGTCACGGCATCAAGTTAAATGCAAATAAAAGTATCATCATACCATTCTGCAAAAACATGTCCCCTACTGATTACCACATCAAAGCAACCCCCTAAGCACACAACCTGTGGTGAGACACCTGGGCACTCAGGCTGATAACAACCACACATTTGACCATCATGTAGCAGCAGTGGTCAGAAAGGCCTTTTACTTGGTTCATCTCATTAATAAAGAGATTGATCCAGAAAAAAAGGAGATTATTACCTCTCTATACTCCTCCCTCATTAGACCAATAATTGAGTATAATGCCCCATTTGGTATGAACCTCTCCAAACATCTGCACCAACTGGAAAGGCCACTGAAATACCTCACAAAGAGAATCCATGGTCTCCAATACCTGTCATGTGTGGACAGACTCAAATCACTATCACTTTATTCAGTATTGTACAGATTGCTCAGGGGTGATCTGTGTCTCGCCTACAAGGCAATCTCAGACCCTGCCCTACTAGAGATGATCCATATCCATAAGTCTAACTCCTCATGCATTACCCACTTGAAAAGCCTGAATCTAATATGCAACATCAATAAAACCTGCTGGAGAGACAGGTTTATCTCCCAGAGGCTGCTCCTTCTCTGGAATACACTTCCCATGCATGTCAAACAGAGCATCTAGCTGGCACTCTTCAAGTTCAATGTTGATGAGTGGATGGGAAACCACAAATATGTCCAAGGGGTGCCACCTGTGCCCCTCATTGACAGGGGCTACAGGTGCTGACTGAAATTTCTTTTTGGGGATAAACTCTTGACTGGGCTTGTAAGGGCCCTAGGGCCATTAGCCTCGTAACCTCCTATGATCCTAGGTACTAATCCTGAGGCTAGAAAATACACTGACTGTTGTCATATTAAACTCCAGACAAAATATCTCTGTACTACAATAAAACAAAAGTAAGATAATGCATTTCCCCTGTTTACATAACAAAGAACACAACTGCTAGATCACTAATGAATGAATAAAACTACCAACTTACTTACTTATTGCAATAAGAAAACACCATTAATATTCAATCTGATCAATTCGTCAAACTGTCTTTTATTAGCTAACAAATTAAATTTTAATAACACATCCGGTTCTCCAAGGAGCCAAAAAGATACTCTTGTAGCAAGACCTGCCTATAACATTCATTTACGAGACAAAAACATTCATAAAAATTTAACCAGATTTTCAGAATTTCATCTCTCAAAACATCAGGAAAACAAATAATTACATTCCCTTCTAAAAACAATTAAAGAGACCATTAAAGGTTGAAACAAAAGACTGATGTTGTTATTGTTTGAGAAACATGATTAAAGAACAATGACTGCAAACCATTCTGTCAGGGTATACATGTTTTACTGTAACAGTTTTGCAGTTTCTAGTATGGGAAACAGATATATGCTGATTCACATGTATAAAACTTTTTTTTTTACTGAAACTCTGTTTCCTGCCGAAAAAATAAGGGTGACAACTTTGAACATTCTCCTTATCTCATGCAGTGCCACTCACAAGCTAATTATTCATTTGGAAAACTTTCTACAATTTGTGGAATCATCTCTTCTCTCTCTTCTGTCTCTGAACTCCCTCGGCGATGTGAAGCAAACGGATGATGTCATCACCATGCAACGAACATTTCCAGGAAGTGCAGAACTGTATTTTGACTGTAACTTATTCAGAATTTCATCTCTCAAAACATCAGGAAAACAAATAATTACATTCCCTTCTAAAAACAATTAAAGAGACCATTAAAGGTTGAAATAAAAGACTGATGTTGTTATTGTTTGAGAAACATGATTAAAGAACAATGACTGCAAACCATTCTGTCAGGGTATACATGTTTTACTGTAACAGTTTTGCAGTTTCTAGTATGGGAAACAGAAATATGCTGATTCACATGTATAAAACTTTTTTTTTTACTGAAACTCTGTTTCCTGCCGAAAAAATAAGGGAGACAACTTTGAACATTCTCCTTATCTCGTGCAGTGGTCCCACAAGCTAATTATTCATTTGGAAAACTTTCTACAATTTGTGGAATCATCTCTTCTCTCTCTGAACTCCCTCGACGATGTGAAGCAGCTGGATGACATCATCACCGTGCAACGAACATTTCCAGGAAGTACAGAACTGTATTTTGACTGTAACTTGGTTTAACAGTCTTTTTTGTTTTAAATCAACTGTTATTTACTTAAAATGATCATTTATATGGTCGATGACAAGATTAAGGCATAAAATCTTCAATTCCAAGTGGACAAAATTCCTCAAAAACAAGATCAACAATACAAATTATGAGGTAAAGTCTTATAACTTGTATATGTAGATCTATATGTTTGGGATCTCCTCCTTCCCCTCATTGTACATACTCCTGTTGCTAAGTAACCCTACCTATTATTCTTTGCCTTTTCCTTTTCTTAGGTTCTCATATCTCATACACCCTTTAATATGACAAACTAAATAAATGTAAATATATAAATCCATAGAAATGTACTATAGATGTGAAGGACTGCAAGCTGTAGCATTTTCTAATTAACAAAATGCTCAATATAAATAACATATTGAGTAAACGTCTTTCATAATTATAAACAATGTTACAAATATGGTGTATTAACTCAGTATAGATAGAACTGCTGTAAGTTTTGGTGGTGGGGGAGACTATGGGCTTGCATGCACTGTACTAAGGAGATTTTCCATAGTGCCTTAATAACTGCAATGAAGCATCATATGTTTTCGTTTTCTTTCTTTTAAATGAAATGTGGTACTAATCATCAGGGGTGGGAAGGGTCCTTCTAGAGAAGCAATATGCATAGTCTGTAATGTAGATAGTAGGTTTTTTTTTATTTTTTTTATTTCTTCTTAAAAAAAACAGAACAGTATTAACTCATTTTATTTTTTCTCTACACACATTGTTTCCTGCTTTCATAAATCACAAGCGTATGAAAGAGAGAATTACACCAGTTAAAACATTTTACATGTCTCAAAAACAAGTGTAGACTTTGTAAGCAGAAAAAGCTTCACAAGAACCAGGGCTTGAGCATTACATACCTTTACAGCTCTTCAAAGTTAACACATGACCGTGGGAATTTGAATCCTTGATTAATTTGACTTTTGAACCAGAGTTGCACAGCAAGAATCATCTGCGACAGAAGAAAATGGTGGAATAAATCAGCTATGCAGCTGCGAAAGTCATAAACTACATTAAAGCAATTTAAACAGGAAAATTCACAGTCAGAAAGATAAAACGAAACTTCGTTTCAATAGATAACATGTAAACCACAGTCTAAAACCAGTAAGTGTATCTAGGTATATGATTGTTGTGACAGATTGTTTCTATATAGTCATTAGTTAATGCAAGCAAATCGGGAGTATAATATTAGTTTCTTTACTAAAATGTAGCACTATGGATAAAGGTAGAGTCTTAGATTGATTATTTCCATGAAGAATTAAAACTCGTGATACATAACTAAGTGCAATAGATAGTTAGATCATACATCTCAACCTTAATAAATTCATCGCTGTCTCCAGGTCTTGAGGATAAAACAAAGAGGCGCCATGAATTCAGAAGTGGCCCCTTCAAATCCTGACTTTCACATTTTACAATTTTTTTTTGTTACCACTGATATAAATCCACATCACCAATATATATTAAATGACATTAACTTACAAAGTCATGTGATCACAAGTGTAGGAAAGCAGATTTAATGTGTTGAATAATGGGAATTGGTTTAGAGATAAAGTACTAGAAAGATGACTTATGACAGTCACTTTGCCACCTAAAAAGAAGGCTGTTTTTTAGAAGATTCTGGTAAATGAGCGACTAGGTTTCTTGATCAGTTAGATGAGATAGTTTATCAACACTTAGTTGTTTCACATGCATATCATTTATGAGACAAAATTTAAAATGTTTATAACAGGCACACTCATAGTGCCAGTTCTGATCTATTAATAAACAAAGCTCCTCGGGATATCAAATGTGTTACTTGATATTATATGTATAGAATACACTATAAAACATAAAATAAAACTTTAAATGCTGCTTATGACTAGACACACCTGATGCATTAGCATAAACTCAAAAACAAGCATCTCAGAATTAAATGTAACCATCACATAAACCTGTTTGTGTTACCTTAAAAATATATGTCCCCTAAATAGCTTTACATAGCACATGCTGTAAATCTCTATCATCCCTTCCCCTTCATTAGTATGGCAAATAACATTACAGACTTTTTCACTCATTGGCACATTCACAGATGACACATATTTCTTAAACCTACGCAGGTTAGTATAGGGAGTAATTGGTAGTAATAAGTACTTAACACTGAAGTATTTATACTTAGTGAATTGAAATGCTAACATGATAAGACAGCTCCCAGATAGTCTTTTTCATTTAGCCAGAACAGAATAGATCTAGTTAAAGCTAAGGCACCTTCAGGGATTTACATAAAAGATGGGCATAAAATAGACAAGACTTATAAACTTCAAGGAAAATGGCATACATTATAGAGAATATGTATAGCACATAGGGAATATATATTTAATATTCCTGGAGTGATGAGGTAGATAATATCATCGTTTAACTAGTTGAAATATTCATATATATTCTATCCTTATGGCCTCTTACTTTATGTACTTATAATTTTTTCAAGGGTTCTATAATTTGAACAGTACTTATTCAGGTTATACTTGTAGAAGGAGGTACAGATGGGGGGAAGATGGGAGATAAAGGAAAGACGAAAAATATATTTAAATCTAATTACTAATGAAAATTCTTATATAACATATAACACCTATTTGAATGGTAAATTAGAGTTGGACATTTATTTACCACTTATAATTTAACACATAATTAGAAAGATATTGTCATTCTTAATAAAATTCTTAATAAATACTGTAGTTTTCACATTGTTGTTGGAATCAGATACACATATGTCAGAATATAAAAATTCAGTCATATTATATTAATGTAGAATTATATGCAAAGTGTGAGCATTTATTTCATGGTTATATCTTATATGTAATTATTTTTTATAATGTGTTCTACTGGATGTCTTGAGTTGTTATGATTTTTAGTATTAATTAAAATGTAGTAGCAATACTGAATATGACTATCTGTATATGTAATCAATAAAGGGCAGAAGCATCTATATAAAGATTAACTGGATGTAGGATTGTTAGAGGTGGTGGCTAGGATGACATGTTCATCAAGCCAGGGATTTAAATTTCCATGTTTAGAGTTGTATATAGTTATATATGTTGTGTTAATTTTATTCATTTTTAAGTACCTGCTCATAACTAAATCTAATAGAGGTATTTGTATTATTGAAAATGTTCTCTTATAAATGTATGTCTTTAAATGTCAATGGCCTTAATAATCCAATTAAAAGAGGAAGTATAGTTAAATATTTGAAATTGAATAAAATAGATATAGCCTTTTTACAAGAAACACATATCATTAGTAAAGACCTAGATAGAATGTCCTTCACTGGTTACATGGTTCTTGTGGAATCTTATTATCAGACCAAAAGAAGAGGTACAATGACACTATGGAAAAAAAACATTACCAATACCTAAAGTCATAGATACATACTCAGATAAGAATGGCATGTTATTTCTGGTAGTTTTAGAAATAAACAAGAGATATGTAACTTTAGTAAACACATACTGGATACCTGGTATTGGAGCTGCAACAGCAAATAATCACTTGTAGTTAATAACTACTAAATTCAAAGGAGAAATAATACATGCAGGAGATTTTAATTGTCTTCTCACAGCAAAAGATACCACTAAAGATGATAAATTTAGAATGTCCTCAGCAGCCAAAAAATTAAAAAATGTTATTGACATATTAAATCTCAGGGACATATATAATATAAAAGAACCACAGTCATTAGAATACACTCATTACTCATATAGGTATGGTACAGAAACAACAATTGATAAAGTACTAGTTACTAATAACCTATTTTCTAAAATACAAGAAGTTCTGATTAGTTCCTGTCCACTATCAGATCACAATGCCATATTCTTCAAGGCTAATATCATGCCTAAAGACCTAATAACCTGGCAAAGATTACCTGTTTACATTACTACACTTAATGGATTTAAAGAATGGCTTCAAAATGAGATAAAATCATTTCTAGATATAAATGCAATAATGAGACTTCTAAAACAATACTTTGGGATTCACTAAAATCTTATTTATATGGTAAAATTAAAAACTGGTATCTAATTAAAAGAAAACAATGGGATAATGAGTTAACAAAAATGCAATAAAAAATTGATACAATAAGAAAGAATTTAAATACCAAATATATAAAAACAAATTCTGAACTAAAAGTCTTAAATGCAAAATATACAGAAATTGTAAATCATAAAGTGGCAATAAACTTAAAGAAGTTTAAAATCCAATCTTATTCAGCAAACCCCAAAAACTTACATAGACTGGCAGTCAAAGCGAAGCACTTATCAAACATTAATCACATAAAAGAAATTCCAGATAATCCAAGAACTAAACCAAGACATGTAACAGAACTTAAAGACATTCTGAAGGTTTTTAGAATACACTATGGAAAGGTAAATACCACTAATATAAATCTTGATAACAACCCACTTAGAAGCAACTTTTTGAGAGAAAATGTTAATAAAAAAGTAACAAAAGAACAAAATTCCAATTTGCTCAAACCAATATCCTTAAAAGAAATTAAAGAATGCATTCAAAATCTTAAAAACAACAAGGCCCCAGGACTAGATGGAGTTATAGGGGAAATCTATAAAATACTTCAAGATGACACCTTAAAAATTCTAGTAGCAGCCCTGGAGGAACTCAGAACAAATAAAAAAATCTTCCCATTATGGAAATATTCTATAATTTCCCCCATTGTAAAGCAAAGTAAAGACCCTAAATTAGTAACATCATGCAGACCTATATCACTTTTAAATATAGATTATAACATTTTTACCTTAATACTTGCAAAAAGATTGAACTGATTTATCCCTAAAATAATAGAAGATGATCAAACATGTTTCATACAGAATAGGAAAGTTCAGGACAATGTTATCAGACTTCTAACTTTAGTAGATGTTGCAAACAAATGGAAACAAGAGCTATCAATTATTAGTTTAGATATAGAAAAGGCATTTGATTCTTTATCCTGGTCATATTTATTTAAAGTTTTAGAAGCATTTAACTTCTCTACAGATTTCATAGAATTAATAAACAGCTTATACAAAAACTCCTTATCATTTGTTAAAACTGGAGCATTTTATCTCAACAAATTCAAGCACTAAAAGGAACTAAGCAAGGTTGCCCTTTGTCACCTCTGCTATTTGCATTATCAGTGGAACCATTAGCAAGTTTCATATGAAACAACAGCAACATAAGTAGTTTTATTTTTAATTCAAATTATGACTCCAAAATACAATTATTTGCGGATGATATTATATTAACTATAGGAAATCTAGACTCCTCAATAAAATACATTATAGAAGCTTTAGGGTAATATGAGAAAATCTCGGGTTTAAATTTTAATAGCAATAAAACTGAAACATTATTATTGAATAAAAAAATGAATGCAGATTGGAGAAATTACAGTAATTTTAGATGGGGAAATAATTATCTTAAATAGTTAGGAATATACATAAAACCAAGTTGGAAAGAAACCATACAAATAAATTATAAGTCTCTAATATATACAGTTATAGAATACCTAAATAAATGGAATATTTTTTTTTTTACTTTGGAAGCAAAGTTAACACTAATAAAAATGTGCATTCTCCCAAAATTTCTGTTTCTTATTCAAACCATAATTATCAGCCCTCCTAAAAAAACAATAAAACAACTTAACTCACTTTTAATCAAATTTATATGGTTCCCACAAAAGCCTAGAATAAGATATGATTGGCATTATAGAGAATGGGAAAAAGGTGGAATCGCATTCTCAAATGTAGAGCTATATACTGAATCAGTTATAATTTACATTATTTGTCAATGATTAAGCTGCAAATATATATCAAACTGGAAAAAGTTACATGCAGATATTTTACTATTCAATATAGATGAAACAATAAACAATGATACAGAAAATAATAAAATATTCTTAGTAGTAAAAGACTTAGTATATAAAGAAAATAAAAATGAGAAACTTCCACATTGTATTAATTATATATTAAACAATTTTAAGAGAATAATAAACAGAAATTACATGGCAAGACATTTTTCAATTCTAATGTTTACAATAACATTCACAAAGACATGTATAGATTCCTTTAATATGAAGAAAATAATGGAAATGGTAGGCAATGGTCTAATTTATTGTTACCAATTCCTAGGCACAAATAAAATTCATGATACGAACAGTCTTATAGCCAGATATAACATAAATCAAATCAATTGGTTAAACATTCAGACCTACAGAGAACATCTAATAAATGAATTTAAAAGGAACCAAGTGATTAATATTTCATTGCAACCCAAAATAATTTCTCTTTTATGTGAGTTAAATTCAACATGCTATAGTATGGGATTTTCACTATCTAAGATATACAACACACTAAGAACAGACTTAAAACATCCTGAATATTCTGTATGGAAGTATATAGAGACAACAAATAAATTTGATTTTTCAGAAAATGATAAATTATTAATACTTAAATCAATTAAACAAACACCATCTTCCCCTATTGGAAATTTTTACATGGAAATACATACACAGAAGTTACTTCACTACACAGAAAATGGCTACAATGTCAAGTAAGGCTAGTCATAATTGTTGGAGATGTGATGAGAACCTATGTGTGGATTGGATACACATGTTCCTTGAATGCAGAATAGTTACACCTTTCTGGCAGGAATTTAGAGATTTTACAAAGGCATTGTGAACAGATAAATGTGTAACTACAGATGCACTGTTATTGTTTAATGCTCTAATACCAAAATATATACCAAAAAAACAAGTGCATCTTCTTTGATCTCTGTTGGCAATAGCAAGGAAAAACATCACTTCAAACTGGAAAAGTAAAAAAATCATATCATTTTCTGAATTCATATTGTTGGCCAAAGTTGTATGTAATAGAGAACTACAAACTCTTGATTCAAGAACAACAAGGATAACACATAAGAAAGTATCTTGGATGAAGCTTAAAAGGTTATTAGACAAATTGTAATAATATTAGACAAAGTAGATTAATGTTATGAACATTGTATATAGTTATGTTATTTATAGTTATGTATTATATATACATTGTTTAAATGATGAAATTTCATGTTTTTATGAAAATCGATAAAAAAAAGTTAAAAAAAAAAGATAATTATGGGACCTGTGATTATTACATGTTCACTGATAACACCAATACTATAGACCATGTAATGGTGACAATAAAGACAAGTTTGGAACATATAACAATTGCTGGAGTGTATAGAACACCAAAGTCAAGGGCAGATGACGTGGAGGAATTCATACATTTCTTGCAAGAAAAACAGGAGGGAAGACTAATATTAGCTGGGGACTTAAATTTACTCGAAACAGAATGGAATAATATTGATTCAACAATGTTTGTAAGGAAATTATTCACAATGTATATTCAGGAATGAATAATTGCTTCAGACTGTAAAAAAACTTACCAGGGGACGAAACATACTAGACATTGCTTGCGTTCCTATAAAATTACTATTACTTCAAGTCAAGTTTTACCACCATTGATGTGCAGTGATTATGAAGTTATAAAGGTTAATTTGTTGCTAGATAATTCTGCCAAACTGAAATCTAAACCAATCATACCGCTCAACCTGGAATCATCAAAAATCTGGACAAGGCCCATGAAAAATAGGTACAAATCTATACACTGATTAGCATGAAATTTGCATAAAAAATTACATAACCCCGCCGACTCCAATGGAATTGTGGGATACCAGCTTTCAAATGCAAACTGAAGAACAGATAACCAAAATATGGCACCAGAGTCCCCCTGCAGCCATTCCAATGTCCTATTACCTGGCTATTTTGCCCCATTTACCATAAACACTAATGTGCATAGTGTTTTACTTCTACAATGATTATTTGGATTTTATATTTACATTTTATAGCACAATGCACAAACACTAATAGACATCTGCTAAACAAAGCAATAATGTCTCACAATGAAAATAGACTTAGCATTAAAACTTTTCTGTTGAAACAGCATTGAAACGCACACTGCAACCAAAGAAAATGCATCTGGCCAGTGGTGGATAAACACTACCTTTGCGCTATTTTCAAATCATAGGCCTATTATACACAAAACAAGAAACATACATGTGTTCTTTGATACACCTTCCTGACTTTATTAAATTATATTCCTTGTATAATACAGCACACTTGTTAGACTTGGAGCACATTTAAAATTTATTGTTTTAACATTTTTCCAGTAGGCAATGAAACAAAATGCAGGAACCAATAATGACAAGATTTTGATCCATGTACTATTTATTCCCTACACAGTTTCCTTTAACCCATCCATTTATCATGTCCATTTCCAAGTGAAATGTTTTGCTGATTTCCTGACAGAATTATCCACTCAGCAGCAACTGAAGTGCATGAAGCTGGTGAAATTTTCCTTCTACAAACCTCTGTTGATAAACTATAAAGACCTCTAGACTGCCTTTCAGGATCTTGTCTATGACCATGTGAAGAACTTGTGTCCTCCTAGACAGTATTTTGTTAAGTACTTCCTACAGATATCTTTATAAAACAGGGATCATATTATCCTCTCTCTTGCAATATGACGCAGCTTGAAGTAACTTATTAGCACAGAAATCAGTCAGAAAGAAACTAGATACTCAGTTGTGTTCACATTCAAAGATGTGCATAAAAGGTCTGAAAACTAGTAACAATAATACATACAAAAACAAACATACTAATCTAAAAAATGCTTCTTATGTATCCACGTGATGCTACTGCATCTACTGATAGTAAAGGTGTTTGAAAATGCATTCTTCAGTTATTTTAACAGGATTCTCTAAATACTAGAAAGTCTGGATAGCATAATATAATGCAACAAGGCAGTTAGCAAAACAATATTCAATTTGGCATTCAGAAAATTCTTAATTTGTGCCTTCATTTCTGTGAATTACCTTGTCATGTTCAATTATGGATTATTAGCATATAAGAAAAGGAGAGAGGACAAACTACATTTAGAATTCACCAACAGACGGCACAGTTTCACAACCATATAATAGAACTCTTGAGAGCTGCCTATTAGATAACAAACCTCAGGGTCTCAGGGTCACAGCAGCTTACAAATCTCCAACATACTGCTCCCCAACCTCAGCTTCTTAGTCAGAAGTCGGAATGGTTTCCATAAGCGGTTCATCAGTTCAGTTGCTTTTCATTTTTTGGTTAGTAAAAATGTCCATTATATGAGTGGGAAAGCCCAAATCATAATGAGTTCTACCTTACAAGGAAGAAGTTGCTTCTCTGTACAAAACAGGCCCAAGTCAAAGATGCAGAGATTGCGAAGGGAAAAATAGAGATACATACGCAACATTCAGCCTGCCTTTCTCCCTCAGTATGTTAACAGTGTCAGGTAGATGCTCTTTTCTAAATAATCAGATGGGCCACATTGCTTGTTACAGCATCATCTGAGTAGCAAAACTGTGTACATTAGTTGACAGCTTTAAAACCTACCTCACCTGATAGAGAAAGCACCTGAATTAAAGTTAGACAAGGCATGTTTTATTGTAAACTGTATATTCACTTTAAGCCTGAGAACAAAGAAAGATTGTTGGATGATTCTTTTGTGCACCTAACCTCATTTCATTTGATTTGCATTGTCTTTTGGATCAGCATTATAAAATGCATTACTGCTTCCGTATATGTACTCCATTCTCAGGCTTAAATTCTAAGTCAGTAGATCAGCCAGAACAAGGACAAAAGAAATGCTTTTCCCAGCAGCATCTGATGCAGATTGATGTTTCTCTCAGGCACACTGTTTGCATTATCTGGAACCTAAAAAGACGGCTGATACAGTGCAGCATAGTACAGAAGTACCAACACATGTTCTCTGCCTCACAGATGTGCAGCCAGTTTCAGGTACCAGAAAATACTTCATTCTCTAGAGGAACTTACATATATGAGCTTCGCAAAAGAACATCATCTTATGAATATGCCTACTTACAGGAACAAATAAAACACATAAGATACCATTCTATAGTCAAAAAGAGAAAGTTCATCAGTAGCAAGTAACTTAAAGGTGTCACCTTAGGCTATACACAAAAAAAATGTTTTGTTCATTTGTTCCTTTATTTGCCATATAATACAGGGCTTACCAACTGTGACCTGAGACTATCCTGAAAAAAAATGTCCACAGACCAGGGAAACGTAAGTAGTTATAGAATGTACATATCGACATGAAAGGGAAAGAGACCTAGGTTACACCACAGCATAAACAGTAATGAACTTACAGATGCAATATGTTGAGTCAAGGAATCAATTATAGCATGAAGTTTATATTTTTTATCGTGTCTACATACACTTTCTCTTGGTACTCCACACACACTTCTTTTCAGAATTACCGGTGCTCCATTCTGTTCTCAGAAACCATTCCCTCAGCTTGAGTTATGCTATCAGCTAAGGAGTGCCATACCTTCGTGGCTCTCCAGAAATGAATGCACGCATGTAATTGTTTGAGTTGAGCTGAATTTCGACAAGCTGGCAGACCATTTCACAGAGCTGACTTCATCACGCATGTGATGACATCAGCTCAAAGCTGAAATTCAAATAAAATAGCCAGGAAATTCAGAAATTAAGGGGTGCCACTCGGGAATCATGGCACCCCATTATTTGGACCGCAAAACTTGGTATGGTTGGGAGGTATGAAACAGAAGGTTAATTAAAGATTATATAGAAGCAAAACAGTAACAATGTAAAACTGTCTAGAGTGAGGTGTTCAGTGAAAAAACTGCAGATGGAATGTGGAAAGTTTTGAAAGACAAATTGTTTGATTGCAAAAAATCAAAAAATGTTTAACATCAGGATCTAGGCATACAACATCGGGGGGATATGGTTGTAAAACTACAAAAATGTTTAGCATCAGGATCTAGGCATACAACATTTGGGGGATATATTTCCATAAGAACAACATATCTGATTAAGGTAAGAGACAACAAAATATAAGAAATGGAAGAGAGGTGGAGTTGCAACTTTGAAAAATGAAATAAACAAGCTGGACAAACAGATTAAGCATAGTGTGAGACAAGTTCAAGAAAATTTTGAAGAAAATTCATTTAAAGATATTGAGCATAATAGGAAACCTTTTTTATACATAGATACATAAGATGTAGAAGGAGTACAGACACACAATTTGATAAACTGTGTGCAGATTCTAAAATTTATTCCCAGAAGCAACAGATTACAGGTATATTTACAAAATTGTATGCAAAACAGTTTTACTCCACAAAAGGGGTGATAAGTTGTCCTAGTGACATCCAGGTATCCCCAGAAACTGGAATCAAATTAGATTATACTGAAAAATAACTGTGCAAACTGGATCCAAACAAAGCATAGGGAGGAGACGGAATTAGTAACAATGACCTGAGAACACTTCACCAAGAACTTATGATACCATTATATCTATTATTCACTAGGTCATATAAATATGGGGAGATTCTTCAAGATTGTAGACATGAGCTTATTAAGCCTGTCTTTAAGGAGAAAGGGGAGTAGAACAAACCCAGAGTCATATAGACCCTTAATTCTACTTTAATGTTGTAGAAAAATAATGAAGAAGGTACTATTGGACAAGTTATTGTCAGAACTGGATAGATTGGGACTTGAAACCATATATCAGCAGGCACACGTAGACAATAGATCTATTAACACCTGTAGCATGATGTTCTACAACAATATAATAACAGTTATGAATTAAAAATGGTGCTATGATGTAATATATATAGATTTAACTTCAGCATTTAACAGGGTCATGCACAAAACATTGATGAATAAATTATACAACTAGGTATTGATGTACTCTTGATAAGATGCATAGCTGCATGGCTTACAAATAGGACATGGCAAGTATCATACAGCAACTGGACAGGTGAAATCCTTGGTTGCAGTCAGGGTTTCCCACAGGGCTCTGTCCTATGCCCTTACTTGTTTAGCTTGTATATTTCAGACCTAACTTTTTCATCTGAGGTGTTTTACAGTTTATATGCAGATAACATGAAATTGGATAAATTGATTACATGTGTCACAGATAAGGCATGTCTGCAAGATAACTTGACTAAATTGACCATTTGGGCACAGGAGAATAATATGCTGATAAATACATCAAAAACTAAGCATATGAGATTTGGGAGGCATACATTGAAAAGTGAATATTTAATACAGCACACAGTGATTGAAACTGCAGACTCACTTAAGGACCTGGGTATATGGGTAGATTCAGCTATGAGTTTATCTAATCATATCAACCAATTGGTTAATGATATAGAACTATAGGTTGTATAAAAAGATTTATAAAGTCTAGGAAATTGGAAATTATGAAGTCATTGTTTGTTAGTTACATTAGACCCAAACTTGAGTATGAAGTAACAATATGGAAACCCTGTAAGAAAATAAGCACAAGTAAACTGTAAAGAGTACAGTGGAAATATACCAAAAGCATCTATGGATATGAAAACCTAAGTTAATATGAAATACTAAAATATCTGAACTTGTACAGTGTCTCTTATAGATATCTAAGAGGAGATCTTATTCAGGTATATAAGGCATTTAGAAACTACCTCTGGGAATGTTTGGGGTTATGAAAAAGTACTAGGGAATTATCAGACAACCTATATAGAAGATTCTATAGGAATGAGAAGTGCACTTATTGGTTCTCTGACAGAATAGCTGATGCATGAACAGACTATCAAATTACATTAAAGCTAGTACTAGTTTACATATTTTAAGAACAGCCTGGACACTTATTATGGGAACACGTGTTTTGGTATATTGGCAAGCTAGAAGGGCATTAATGCCTGTGCTTGAAATATTTTAATGTATGTATGTAAAGGAGCAGTCTTAATGAAGCTGCTTCAAGGATCGCAGTCATTTTCATACAGCTAAAAGATCTCCCTTTTTATGTTGAAGTATAGTTATTGTAGCTTAAACAAATCAGTTATGTGGTAGAACACAAATTCTAAAATGAACAGTAATTAGTATTCAAGAGTCTAAGTACTGATTGGACAGATTAGTCCACACAGCCAGTATAAATAAAGAAGTTATGTACACTCCATAACATTCTATCTGTGTTGTCCATTTTCATTCTTCTTCAACTAGTGGGTTCAGATTCAACCCTCAGGTCTGACTCGGCCACTCCTCCCTTACCCATAATGATCTAGTCTCCTACCATGCCTCAGATTTTGTTTACTGATCTTTTTGGCTTTATAGAAACTTAGAAACAATCATAATATAGGAAATGAGTATCTGGAGCTGAAATGCAGGAACATTGGTTCCCTTAGTGTCTTCACTTTCTTCCAGAAGTCACATACAAAATGATAGGGGGTTGGAGGGAGGGAGGGGACCTGAGGAAGAATGAAAATGGACAACATAGATGGGAGACATTATGGAGCATGCATAACTTCAGTATCTGATTTTGTTAATTTTTGTTAATTCCATATTAAGTGGGACAGAGTTCCCAGCTACCTAAATCTCAGGAGGACTCTAAAGAAGGATATTCCTGAGCACTGTTGAGCTGAAGGCTGCTCTTCCCCTCAAGACCAGATCTAATTTGTAATGACTAATACAAGTATAAGGATTAGCTGAAGTGGCAGCTGCACAGATATTGTCCATTGAAGACCTGGATAAAAATACTGATGAAGCTGCCATAGACCTAGTTGAATGGGCTCTTAAAGCTTTTGACAAAGACAGACCAGTTTTTTGTAGACAAAGGAAATGCAGTCTGTTAACCATTTTGCTAAAGTTACTTTGGCAACTGGTTTGCCCAATTTTGATTCCGCAAAGGAAACAAATTATTGATCTGTTTTTCTCAGTTTTTTTGGATCTATGCAAGTGGAGACTTAACATGTATTCTCCTCTGTTCATAACATTTGGAAAGAAAAATCGAAGATTATAATATTGATTGATGTTGGATTCTCACACCACCTTAGGAAGGAAGGATGGGTTGGTTCATTACATTACACTATCTTTATGGAAAATTAAAAAAGGAGGCTTAGAAGATAGGACTTGAAGTTAAGAGACTTGTTGATCAGAGGTTATAGCTACTAAAAAGATAATTTTTCAGGTTAAAAATTTGAGTTCACACTATGCTGATGGTGCAAATGGAGAATGAATTAAAGCTTGTAATACTAAATTCCAAATCCCATGGTGAAATCGGATCTTTAAAAGGGGGCTAAAAAGTAAAGTTCCCCTTATAAAGGCCTTTCAAAGTTTTGAAGATGCTAAGGAAGAATTATTTATTCCTACGCAGAAATTAGAAATGGCAGCTAGTTGTACTCTAACAGTCAAGGAGCTAGCCCCTTCCTTAAAAATTGCAGCCAAAAACTCAAAAACTTTAGGTACTGGTGTTGAAAAGGGATCAATGTCTCTTTATTAGACCCAAAAAGCAAATATGTTCTATTTACTTCTGTTAATTTTCCTAGTGAAAGCTTTATAGGAAGACAAAAGAATGTAATGTAGAGAAGAGGACAGCCTTGGTTGTCTGGCTATCAATGGGAGTGGAGAAGCTATGCAGTCAACTTTAGGCCTGAAATGTCTGGGTGAATCATGCCTGTCCCATGATACAGGAGGTCTGAAATTGGATCCAGAATCCAAGGTAGACAAACTAGATCAGTCCAGAGAAAGGGGAACCAAATCCAATGAGGCCAATAACGTGCAATGAGGATGAGTGTGATCTTCAATAGAGATGCTTTCTGGAGAAACATGGGGATTAGAGGTGTTGGGAGAGTAAGCATAAAGGAGGGCAAGGTGCCAAATGTGGAGGACAGCATCTCATGATGATTCCTCTAGAGGGGGATCATGGCAAAGAACCTGCTGCTCTTGTTGTTGATGGGAGATGCAACGAGGTTACAGCAAATTTGGCCCATTGGCAGAATATCTTTACCCCAATTTTTATGTTGAGCGACCACTTGTGAGGCAGTAAAATGGACCTGCTCAACTTCTCTGCTATCACATCAGATTTCCCTGGAATGTGCATTGCTATCAGAAATCAATTGGATAAGACTGTCTATTGCCAGACTCCCAGAGCTTCTTGACACAAGGGATAAGATTGATCAACCATACCACTGACATACTGTCCATCTGAATCACAACAGTCCTAGAAGGGAGATCTTGAAAGGCCTGCAGTGCTAGGAGTTCTGCTCACATTTCCAAGACACTGATATGTGTGCTGGCTTGTTTGGTGGACCACATGCTTTGGACTATCTTTCCCAAGAAGTGCCCCCCTCAAAATTTGGGAAACTTCCATGGTCACTGTGTCTTTGGGCTGGAGAAGAATGAAAGTGCAGCCTTGTAAAATCTGATATGAGCAATCCACCACAAGAGGTATGTTTTGAATGCCTGAGTTATTCTTATCTGGGTGGACACAGACTGGTGCAGAATAGATCACTGAGTTGCCAGGGTCATTGAAGAATTTTCATATGGTATCTCGCTAATGAAACCAGAACTATCACAGCAGACACTGACCCCAAGGCTGGTAGAATCAATCAAGCTGATACAGAAGAATTTTGGATTAACTTTTTGACTTGAAATCAAATAATTTCTACCACTGGTAAGGTAAAGGAGACTGTCACTGATACCATATTGAATAATGCCCCTAGGACCTCTAATATTCGAGATGGTTCTATCTAGCTGAGATTTGTTGTGATTGATGGTAATTCATAGATGAGTGAAAAGCTGGAGTACATAATCTCATGCTTTTATCAGAGTGCCTGGTCAGAGTGGTTATGAGCCAGTCGTCCAAGTACAGAAACTCCTTGA
Source organism: Protopterus annectens (assembly GCF_019279795.1). NCBI lineage: Eukaryota > Metazoa > Chordata > Ceratodontiformes > Protopteridae > Protopterus > Protopterus annectens. Next base: position 1,958,243,973 of record NC_056733.1, read on the forward strand.
ATCCCTGCAGTCTCAAGTGAGCTGCTACTACTGCTATGCATCTGGTGAACACCCTGGCAGTTATAGTGAGGCCAAATGGAGGAGATCTGAACTGGTAACAACTGGCTCCCAGCCAAAAGTGTAGGTTCCTTCTGAATCACCTGTTCATTGTCATGTGACACTATGAACCCTTAAAGTCTATTGATCACATTCAGTCATCCTTGTGCAGGAAAGGGAAAATGGACTGAACCTTGACCATCCAGAACTTTGTGTACTGAACTGATTTGTTCAGAGTGCTAAGATCCAAAACTGATCTCCAGTCCCCTGTTTTATTTGGCACTAGAAAGAATCTTGTTTCGGACACTTTCTAGTCTGGGGGGACTTCTTGGATGACTACTTTTTCTAGCAGCTTTCTTATTTCTAGGGCTACTGCTTTCCTCTGACTTGGTGAAACATTGGGATTTTTGTTAACTGTTTGGAGGGAGGCCACTATATAACCTCTGGAAATAATCCTCTTCACTTATGTATCTTTTGTAATGTCTAGCCATGCTGTCTTGTGTAGAGATAGGCAAACTTGATTGCCTCCAGAGGTGGACAATCGGGCTTCCTTTCAGAAGCACTGGTAGGAGCTGTCAGAGAAAGTATCTCTAGATACTTGATTCTTCGGGCTTCCTCTGCCATGTGGGACGTGTCTTCCATTAGAGTTCTCTACATCCCTGGGGGAATTATCTACACATATATCATGGAAACGACCCTTGGATTTTCTGAACCCCTCTTTGAGGGGCTGAGAATGTTTGCCCACTGCATACAGGGTCTTACCATCCTGCTCACATCTGGATTGTGTGTCTTTACCTTTGGAGCTAAACAAAGAACTTACATCAAAGACAGCATTGATAAAGAAGGACTTGAAGGGCTTCACGAAAATCACACAAATGCATCCAAGCATGTCTCCTAATGGAAATGCCTGAACCCGACACCATTGAGGTACTTTCAACTGCATGCAAAATGAGCCTCATGGATGAATTTTAAATGTACTGTGGGGTAGCCAACTGTGAGGCTATAGAGGTCTCTGCCTCAGAAGTAATCGTCCTGGAGAGAGATTTGAAAAATTCTTTAATCAAATCCCTTTGAAGTCTGGTGAAGTGTGCCAAATAATTCAACGACCTATGTGCAGAAGTCACTGAAGCATAAAAATACTTTCCAAATCTGTCCAATGCTTTAGATTCCCTGTTAGGGAAGACTGACAGATGAACTCTGCTCTGCGAGTTACTTCCTTGTGTCTGCTGCTATGAACATAGCATCTACTGGTATTCCTTTATTCCAAAATTCTCTTCCTTTCAGAGGAGCTAGGATCTTGCTGGCCTCTTGGGGATTAGCTCAACAGAGTCTGGTTCCTTCCACGCCTACCTAAAGGACAAATCAATGAGCTCATCAGTAGACGGAGTCACCCAGAAGTTAGATGGGCCAGACCAAAAGGCTTTCAGGAATACTGAGTCCATTTGGGAAGAGTTATTGGTAGATCAACCACCCCTTTTCTTGAGGTTCTCCAAAATGTCATCAAAAGAGACTTTATCAGGTGGTGATCTAGGGGACCCTTCCTTATCATTAAAATTGAAATCTTCTGTGACTGACTCTTGAGATGGGTCTAAGTGCCTCCTTTTGCACTTTTTCATTATAGGGACTTCTTCAGCAGGACGTTCCAGAGAAGTATCAGAAGATAAGTGTATACTCTGCTGGGCAGTGTGGAGACTTTGAGTTGGTTGTCCCTGTGGAATAGAATGTTCATTCTCAAGGCACAAAGCCATATGAGATTGAGCAGATGGATCTGAAGGGGGATCATCCTTCCTTAGAAACAGAGAACACTCTCTCCACTACCTCAAAGGCAGAATGCCCCAGGGAGAAGGAGGCTGACAGTGCATAGAAGACATGCTTGTGGACTGACGGCTCCTCTGGCCTGAAGACAGCCAACATGAGGCACAGGTTGGAGTTAAGCTGTCCAAAGTTCAGGCTCCGAGGGACAGCTCCAACAACTTCAGAGTCGACTCCAGCACCTTAGATATTTCAACAACCCTACAGCTCCGAGAGTCATCCGGCTCTAACACAGTCAGAGCCATTCCACTGAGAGAAGGTATCAGAGCAAAAGATGCAACAATCTTCATATCTGACATTGATGGTTCCAGAAGTCTAGGATCCAAGAGCTCCGAAGCGAAAGGGCAGATTGGAGAAGGAGCCAAAACAGGTGGAGTAGTACTGTTAAATTCTCCAGACTCGATGGGGTAGGAGCCGGGAGAATTCTCATATGAATTTGTGCAGGGAGATATCTCCTCATCATTCTATTCACATATGCTTTCATCAAGCTCCTTGGAGAATGAAAAGAAGTGACCACTGAATGATGGCATCTCTCTAGGAAGGGCAATGGAACACAAGAAAGTACAGGCTCTAGAAATGATGCTTATTGGTTCATGGAAGCTTCTTCAGCTCTGAATGTGTCAGAGCCAATGATGAAGATCAGTTATTAGAAGCTGTCGAATCTGAGGATTTAGTCTTTGGCTCCTATGAAATTGGATCCTTTTGCTTAGACACCTTGAGAGGCAGTTTAACAGTAGAATCTGAGCTAGGAGTTGAGGGTCCAGAAGGGTCTGACAAGACATTTGCTGGGCTCCTTTTTCTCTCATTTTTTGGAGGTTTGAGCTCCAGATAAAGACTCAGGAGAGGAGGTAGGCAACCTTTCAAAATAAGTTAATTTTTGTAGTCTACTAATGCCCATGGATTAAAGGCCTTAAAATGATGCAAGACTCATTTAAATGAGCTGGGCCTAAACAGAATAGTACACAAAATAATTGTGTGCATTGGAACGAGGAATTTTATGCCCACAATCTTTACTTTTTTTAAATCCTGAAGGTTTTTCAATCATACTGGTGAAAATGAAAGTCCTAATAGTAGAGAGACAACCTTTTTTTAAAGGGAAATTAAGAAAAAAAGAAGAAAGTGAAATTGTATCAACAATGGGAACTGAAGAAGTTACTAGAAGGGTAAAGTTTAAGAGCAAAAGAAAAAAAATTAGCAACAATGATAAGCTAAATTACTCTGATGTGCAGGAAGGATAAGGGAGGAATATATTCTAGAGAATAACTGGAAAGTGTAATAAAATGTAAATATCCTACTTTACTCACAAAGAACAACACTAAAGCTCAAGAGCTAACAGGGACCATGTCCGTATGCTAAGGCAGCACAAAAGATCTGAGGTATGGAAGGGGACTATAGCATTATGGGTAAGGTAGGAGTTTGAGAGTATTCCAGTATCCATGAGCTTCAAAAAGTGGCCAAGTCAGATTGGAAGGTCAGATCCGAACCCACTTGTTGAGGAATGAATGACAATTGACAACATCAGATCCTGTAATACCCTCAGGAATAAATCCAGGCAATTGCAGCTATTAAAAACAAAATCTACAACTGCCACATTCCCTGTTTAGCTTAATGAGAAAACACACATGGCTGTTACAAATGGAAGACAAACTCATATAATGATGATAATAATAATAATGATAATATAAAGTGCTTCAAGGGCTTTATATATGCATTTGTTTACTGAGTGAGTGAACCAGTCCAAGGAACTTTTTCCACTATGACAAAAGGTCTTTGCACATTTATTTGTTAAATAGGTAACTGAGCTGTTGAATGGACCTTTTCCATTCTATGACTTGTGTCAAATTCATACAAATAGTTACATATAGAAAATGGTTATGCATTTATTAAGACCAACATAGGTGATGAGGGCATGTGAATATCGAGACAGTTGTTGTTTTTTTGTCAGTTGGAAACTTGTTTTAAAGGAAACCCCATTGGTGAATTAGATTGACTGCACTCTGTGTCACTGCATGCTACTTTTATTATAAGAAAATTAATAATATGCTTGTGCTGGTAAATGGGCTGGCATTGGGGTACTGGCGAGAGCTTGGTTGATAGTTAGAGTAAATGTAAGTGTGAGGACAATCTTTTTTGGTGTAAATGTGTGATCGACTGCTGATTACGATTATTGTAAGGCTTAGTTAAGAAGCTAGATTTATTGATGTTTGTGAGTGAAGTCAGTAAGTTAATGTTAGGTGAAGGGTTAGGTTAGGCATAGATGTAATGTCTGTGTTTAATGGTATGTTTGTATATGTCCAAGTGCCTTGTCTAATTGTACTGTCTTACTTTATTCATGAATCTTAACTCGATGCATTAATTTATAAGAAAAGAAATCCCTTAACAGCACCAAAGTGGCCATTAGAGTTTGGGTATAGAGACTGGAAAAGGATACTATTTATTTTCTTTTTTAATCACTGAGTATTTTCAGTGTAGTTGTTTTTCATTCTGTGGGTACAGATTTGTTTGCTTTATCAATGTTTTCACCTATAATCATTAATGTATATAGATGCGCATTGTAAAAATAAATATATAATTAAGTAAGTAAATAAATAAATACATAAATAAATAAATAAATAAAGTTAACTAAAGTCATATAGGCTTTAAATATGAAAGCAAGTTTTATTTGTAGGCACAGGGAGGACAAGGGCTGAAAATTAGAAATCAGTTTTATAGGGTATACAATAAGATAGCTGGAATAAGTCATTCATAGGTAAGACAGAATGATAGTTAAGTAGGAGATTATTAGAGGAACTTAGGGTGAACCACTCATTAAGAATTATGAAACCTGACAAGGGTGGGGCTGGTTTTATTTGATCACCTCCATTATATTTGTGAAATGCTAAACATCTTACATGACAATGAGACTTACACTTCTGTCTCTAGGAATGAGGTGTATAAGAAAATTGATCAGTTACTGGATCATCTCCCATTACAAGAGCAAATTAATTTGGAATCATTAAATTTCCTTAAAAAATTCTACACCTATTATACCCACCATTTTTTGGGTCTTTGAGATACATAAAAACCTCTTTTTGTGGCAATACCTGAGGTGCAATGGTCTAAAACCTACCAACTTGCAGTGTTGATAGATAGGCTGTTCAAACCAGTCCAAATGATGGATACCCACATGTTGAAAGATTTGTGGGATATGCTAAGCAGATTGAAACCTGAATTATGGGAGGAGAGTCTCTCTATTTTAACCATTAATGCTGTATATTTATTTTCATCTGTACTGCAGGGGACTGATTTGGGACTGTTTTGTGATGCATTAGTTGTGTTTAACTTTTTAACATCTCTAGAAATTAGACTAAGTTGTTTTACTCAATAATTATATTTATTTTGAGAGTAAGGTCTTCAGACAAGTTAGAGGTGTTCCCATGGAGACAGCCTGTGCCCCTCGTATTTGCAAACTTTGCTATGCTTTCTTGGGGAAAGATGCTTATATTTGAGTCAGAGTTTTTCAACAATATTAAACTGTATGTGAGATTTTTGGATGACATCTTTATATTATGGAAAGGTGGTGGTGAACTAGTTAATAACTTTATAACTAATATTAATTCTACAATATTATTTTTTAAAATTCACTTACCAATTAAAAGTAAAGCAAATTAAGTACTTGGATACTACCATCACAAAGGAAAAAGGGTATTTGGCAGGGTCAGCCCGTGCTATAGGACTGCAGGACTGCAGCCCCCCCACTTGTAAAAAGATAAATAATTGCATCCCCCCACTGTAGAAAATGAAAATAAAAAAAATAAAAAATTCACAATAGTCTTGGAACTCCACGCATGCGTGCTGAGTTCCTGACTTCTGTGTTAGGCAGTCCAGAACTCCAGGCACGCATGCGTGCTTACTTCCTGAACTCCAGTCTGGATAGCGAAGGAACAGAACTCCACCCTGCCAGCCCAGAGGTCTGTGCAGTGATGATCACACAGACCAGAAGCACACCAGACTGCATCGCCCACAGGCTGGAGACTCCAGCCTACTAACGTCTTGCGGGGAGACCCAGAGCAGCCTGCGCGAGTTGTTATGGAGGTGATCGGGTTGCTACGGAGGACTTTGCTTGCAGTTATGGAGGTGATCGAGGCTGCTATGGAGGACTTATCTTGCAGAGAACCGAATCAGTCTGCTATGGAGGTTCAGAAGGTAGGGTGTGTGTGTGTGTGTGTGTGTGTGTGTGTGTGTGTGTGTGTGTGTGTGTGTGTGTGTGTGTGTGACTTTCTACAACAGAACAGAGCTTTTTTTTTTGTTTCTTAAGCTTACAGAGCTTGTGCAGTCAGGAGTTTTTTTTTAAACAGTCCAGAGAAGCAGAGTGTCTTAGCATTCAGAACAGAGCTTGATGTATTAACTGAGCTTGTGCTTACTGTATTTATGAAACACAGTTTCCAGAGCTTAAGCAGAGCTTTTTTTAAATGTGTTTACATGTATTAAGCAGAGCTTTTTTAATGTATTTATGGAGCTTTTTTATGTATTTACGGGGCATGTGTGAGTCTTACGCTTAGCTCTCAGAACAGAGCTTGATGTATTTGAGCTTGTGCTTACTGTATTTATGGAACGGAGCTTCAGCAGAGCTTTTTTTAATGTATTTACAGCTTCCGGAGCTTAATGTATTTATGGAACGGAGCTAATGTATTTGAGGTTGTGCTATGTAGAGCTTGATGTATTTATGGAACAGAGCTTTAGTTTTAGTTTATTTATGGAGCTTAATCAGAGCTTCTTTTTAATGTATTTAGAGCTTCTGGAACTTAATGTATTTACGGAACGGAGCTAATGTATTTGAGCTTGCACTTTGTAGAGCTTTATGTATTTATGGAACAGAGCTCAGCTTTAGTCTTAGCTTATTTACGGAGCATAAGCAGAGTGTGTGTGTGTGTGTGTGTGTGTGTGTGTGTGTGTGTGTGTGTGTGTGTGTGTGTGTGTGTGTGTGTGTGTGTGTGTGTGTGCTTATCAATGTTTGCATTGCAATCTACTTGTGCTCATTGACTGCCAGATTAAGTTCTAGCTCCCCAGCCCTGAACTGGATTAGGGGAGTAATTGGAGTATGAATGGTTTGAACCCATAATATTGTAATTTTTCACACAGGTTTTTGTTTTGTGGTTAGTAGGAACAGCCCTTTCAGAATAATTTCTTAGTAACTCTACACTCTCAATACATGATGAATTGGGTGCTGAAAATGATTGTGAGTGGTAACCAAGATGATGATCTAGTAACTTATTTAGTGGCTCAAAAGGTAGCAGTGCAGAGCACTGACCTTTATCCTGGCAGATTAGAAGTCTGTGGCCTTATTCCCACACCAAGTGCTTGGATTCAGTTTTTTACTACTAACACTGTAGTGCAATATACAGAGGTACTTCTGTCTTTCTGAACTAGTAGTATCTCAGGTGGTTAGTGAAAATCATATGGCACTTAACAAAAAAATAAGTGAAGTTCCAGTGTTGTCTTCAAATTTCTCCTCATCTTTATGAATACTACACAGGTAGTGTACTTGCTTTTGATGCAGAAGGCTGTGGGTTTTACTCCCACAGTATGTAGATGCATTACTGATACTGTACTTTTAAAGGGGGTGGATTCTACAGTCCTGAGAATGTCCTCTTTGGTTCATAGGTTGGTACTAGGCTATCAGCCCTAGGGCTTATACAAGCCTAGCCATAACAATTCCCTGGCTATTTCTTACCACAGTATTTACTTCCCTGGACCCCTGTCTAGCAGGGCGACTAATGTGATCCCCGGGGTGAATTTCCTATCGCCCATCCAATCATCAAGGTTCCTTTTGAAGAGGGCCAAAGAAGCTCTCTGCTTGACATGTATGGGGCAGTCTATTCCAGAGTTTGGGGAGTCTCTGCATCAGGAACCTATCCCATTGACATGTTTTGTTCATTGTGATGACAAGGTTTAGATCCCTGGAGCGTGTTTCTCTGAGGGATTGGGATTTCTTTGGCGGAAATACCTAGTAACTTCTTTTTCTTTTGGCTGTTCCCATTAGGGGTTGCCACAGCGGATCATCTGTTTCCATTTCTTACTGTCCTCTGCATGTCCTCTCTCACCTTATTCATAAACCTTATCTTAGGCCTTCCTCTTTTCCTCTTACCTGCAGCTTCATTCTTAGCATCCTTTTCCCAATATACCCAGCATTCCTCCTCAGCATATGTCCAAACCAATGCAATCTCATCTCTCTGGCTTTGTCTCCAAACCGTCCAACCTAGGCTGACCCTCTAATATACTTATTCCTAATCCTGTCTACCCTTGTCACACCCAGTGCAAATCTTAACATCTTTAACTCTGCCACATTCAGCTCTGACTCCTGCCTTTTTGTCAATGCCACTGTCTCTAACCCATATAACACAGCTGGTCTCACTACCCTCTTGTAAACCTTCCCTTTCACTCTTACTGGTACTACTCTGTCACAAATCACTCCTGGCAATCTTCTCCCCCCACTCCACCCTGCCTGTACTCTCTTCTTCACCTCTCTTCCACACTCGCCATTACTCTGAACTGTGAGATACCTAGTAACTATGAACCTGTTATCAGTTTGCCATCCATTCCCTATAGCAATATTACTAGCTTATCATTTTTTAATGTAATTAGGCAATTTATTCCTCTAGGGCAATAGGCACTTTATTTGTAGATGAAACAATGAAATATAGAGTTGTTCGCTAGCAGCAACATCTTCATTAGTTACAGATCTCTTTAATGTGGAATTATTTAGATGACTTTTACTTCTGCAGAGATTGTGCATATTTACTGATACTGGTGAACTGTAGAAGTTTGAGTAGACTTTTATGATGGAAATGTTCTGGATTGGGCAGTTTTGTCATTATTTGTGCATGTATTTTGTTACATTGATTATTGAAAAAATGTTCAAAACAATAAATTCAAAACATCCTCTAAGAACTGCACTGTATTATACAAGGAATATAATTTAATACAATCAGGAAGGTGTATCAAAGAACACATGTATGTTTTGTGTGCGAGAGGCCTATGATTTGAAAACGGCCCACAGTTAATCTTTATCTACTACTGGCCAGATGTATTTTCTTTGAATGTGGGTTTTAATGCTGTTTCAGTGAATATGAGTTTCAAGGGCAGAGAAGTTTTAATGCATGCTAAAGCAAGACCTGTTATTCTATCAACTAAGTTTATACAACAGCAAATTCTAGTACTGTTTGTATGGTCCCCCAATATATTTGGCCTTGTCCAGATTTACTGCATTAAGAGGTTGAGAGGTGGCCACAAATAAATCTCTTTATAGAATTAGGTATATCCAAACCTCTCAACTGTCCCCATTTTTGGCTCAAAATGTTGCTCTCCCTCTAATAAATCCCTCCGCAAAATGGCAATTTTGGAAGAAAACGTAGAGGGTTTACAATTAATAAATAATTGTAATGATCAGAGTTATAGATTACTTTTATTTCAGAAATGCATGTAGATTCTCTATTTTGTCAGCTGCTCACGTTAAGAGTACTAATATTAAAGTGTCCCTTCTTTGACAGGTTCTCAGCTGTATTGTGTGGCTATTTTATATTTTTGCATCACGTTTGGTCCGTTTTTCATAAAATTGTGTTTTTCTGGCATATTAGTGGCAAATCATTAAAGATTGAATTTAGAAAATGGGACATTTGAGTTTCAGATTTCATACCCTTCAGAAAAGCCATACTAATGCAAGACCTACTATTCTATTATCTTTCAAGTTTATAAGAGCGATATTTAAAAATTGTCCTTATTTTTGAGTCTTTGTCCCACTTCTATTCATGGCTTTGTCCAGATTTCTTGCTCTGAGGTTTAGAGGTATGACAAATGTGTCAGGGCCATCACCATCAGCCAGAGACATTTCAAATTGTGACATACTTGTTGCACCCCACTCCCCCGTGTAGTGACTCCGGATGTGCCCAAGCAAGGCAAGGAGCAGTTATGCAGTGTATGTGTGCAGAGTATCCCCCCATCCATACTGTTGATTTATGCTTATTATTCAGAAAATGCATGTTGCAGTGCCTGCTGCTCTGTGTTTAAGTACCATTGTTTTAATGACCATCAGGTAAGCTTGTCTGAGATTGTAAGATGCAAGTAAGCTTTAATAAACATACTGTTAAAGAATTACCAACATTGAAAGCCTTTTTGTTGTTGCCATGCAGAGAATATTTTACATAACCAGATAATATATAAGCCTTGGGTATTGAAATGCATATGACAGCATTTGTAATAAAGGACAGGATTACATTATTTTCAGAACCTCATTACATTTGTTGGAGACTTGCAGTCATCTTTGCAGGCTTTAGCCTTAAACTAAACAGAATGCCAATCTATCGTGTGGTCCATAACCTGTGCAGTAATCCTTTACGCAATTTATCTTGAGCTTGCTTCTTTTTTGCTGTTCATTTTTTACTTTGATCATGTTTTCCCCATGAAACAAGTAGGTAGTTGTCAGGCAGCAGGTCTTTTTTGGGTAAGAAACATTTTTACAAATGAGGGTATCACAGAGATTGCTACTTTCAGCATGTTACTTTGTACTTTTATAAAGCTGAATATACATTATAATTAGAACTGCAGTGCCAGGAGAAGTGGTTTGAGTTGAGTGGTGCTTGTTTTTTTATACTTGAGTTTGACTGGCATTCCAGTAATGTATTTAAAAAGTAATTTAGTTTTTCATGCCTCACAGCCTTTTTTTTCCATCTAGATATTAAGTTGGCTGTCATGTAGCCAATGCATTGAAATATTTTTTTTCTTCTACATTTCATTTTGTCTTCATTGGACTCTTATAATGATGGTTTGGCACCCAGGGCAGCATATTTTATTTAAGTCCCAGTTGTGTTGTTGAGCATAGCCCCACCCCTTTCTAGTTGGCCACACCCCTTCCCAATGACCACACCCATTCAGCTGTCTCCTGCAGCCCCCCTTTGATTTGAAGTCACCAGCCGCCACTGGTATTTGGTATCTATTATATATAGAAAGCTCACATTTTCTAGTGCCTTTATCCATTTCCTTAGCCATCTCCCACTGTTCCAGAACAAAATGCTTAAAGGCCTATTTGTAAGACTTCGTGGGATGATTTCTGGCATGCATGGATTACAGAATGGCAATATACATCTGCTGGATTGAACACACATATGCCAGTAAATGTTGTTCTGACTTGTTTTGACAGTGAGGAATTGGTTTGTCAGTTAATGGCCTTGGTATCCATCTTTTCTACAGTCAAAAGTTACTAACCGTAATACTTTATACTTCTGACAAGTTCCTTCATATAAAGTCTGCTGTGGGCCCTCATTTCTCAAATAGAAGCTGTTGCATTTGCTGGTGCTATTTTAGCAACTGACACTTTTGGGTAACAGCCTGAGAAAAGTTTACTTGTAAGTTACTCTAGATCAGCCATCTGTAAAACTACAACACATATTTGATTTGTATATTATGGGTTATCTGGCTGAAAAAAACATCAAAGTACAATTTTAAAGTACATGCAGTACCAACACACAATTTCCAGTTAAACACACTGTGAGGTCTCTATAGCTAACCTTGTTTTAACTCTGGTATTTTACATCTGTTCTTAGTATTCATGATACACATTCAAAAATTTTCAGCAAGCCATTTGTCTATGCTGATAATAACTAAAATGAAAATAGTTTGTATATCAGTGCGAGTTTGATAACTCAGTTTATACTTTGTTTCTTAGTCTGCTTAACTCCCATCTTCAGCTTTATTTCTAGTTGTCAGCAAGAAGAAAAAATGTCTGTTTTAATTTAAGTATCCCCATTCTTACACTTAACATCTCCCAGCACCATACACAAGAGCTGCAGTTTTTTTTTTTTTGGAAATAAACCATGCACTATATCAATCTTTGCACACAATTGCAGATGTCTTATTTAAGTAATGTATTATTTCTTTCTAATGAAGTCAGGAAAATCCGCAATGTCGAAATATATCTATTAAAATAAGTGATTATATTCAAATTAGATAACTGACATGGGGGATATATGCAGGTTTCCTCAGTTATGGATTCTGTGGTGCTAGACAGACAACTCCCACATAGTATGTTTATTAGTTGTGTTGTAAGAATTTCAATGACAAACTAGTTTACCTTTGTAGTAATACAGTCTAGTAAGGGGAAAATAAGAAATGTCTCAAATGAAGATCAGCACTTAAGAATATTGAAATCATTGAGAGAGCGATTCTTTTTTAATGGATAAGAACCAACCCTACAAAGTTTGATGTTTCTTATTTATTTATTTATAATAGTCATCTGATGTGGAAAAATGGCCATAATAATCACACACCATAGAAATCACTAAAAATAGCTGTTTGTGTGAAGATGAAAGCAAAGTTCAGTTAGGAGATTATAGGATCAATGGATCATAGGAATTAAATTGTCTTAGAACCTGCTTAAGCCTAACCATTCATGTCCCAAATGTCCCAATTTTCAACACTCAAGGACTAGAATCACTTTGGTATATGCCTGTGTCTTAGGGAATCTACAAGCTGCCTCTATCCATAAGGACACAGACAAGAAGCCAGGGGCGAATTTATGATTTCCCATCCATTTATTCAAATTGTTTTTAAATGGACTTAGGTAAGAGCTTTACTTCACATGAATAGGGAGTCTGTCACATAGAGGGGATAATCTTTGAAGCACATACCTATCCCTCTAACATGTTTTGTTTATGTCACAGACAATGTTTAGATCCTAGGATTAGGTAATTTTACTGTTTTTTTTTTTTTACCTTTTTTTTTTTATGAATGTGTAGCTGATTTATCAGGGCTGGATCAGAGGCTTGTAGGTTAGGCAAAGATCACCCTTCAGTAGTCTGTTGGAGACCACATACATGAACAGGGTTCTGAGGTGGTAGGTATAGGACATGGTATTTACACCTGTATTATTTTAGCAAGGAAACTCTGTGGCCATTCCAATTGTTGCAAATGCCTAGTTAGGTACATGCAAAAATGTGCATTGCACTCAATGATTGGTCTAATGAGGGCTGAGTATAGCGAGACTATAATCTCCTTAGATCTGGATGTCATGCCCTTACTTATAAGTTCTGCCACATTGAAGGATTTACTTAAAGTTAATGGCACATGGAGTATCTCAAGTGTATCATATTGTCTGACCAATCTTTATGTGTGCTTATTTTTTATGTAAATAGATACATCTTCACCTCTAGTCCATTCTTGTGTTGGAGCTGGTCTAAATGTGTGGAAGGTATTACAGCCTTGTACTGCCAGGTTGACATTCAGGGCTTTAATCTATGTCTCAGTAACTGCAGAGATGTCAAACTTTCAAGGGTATGGTGAACTTCCAGGAAGTGGAGCGTCTTGTTGTGACTCCTGCCTTTGAACAGTAACACCTTTAGTTTCTTTTGAGTATAATTTACTATGTCAGAAAGTTTATCATGTTAGAATTGCTGAAATAATGTTTTGGCAGATGCAGACCATCCCTAGCAAAGCAACACGGTCTATTGATCATACCCTCTCAAGTTGAGATAAATAGGACCCCTTCAGAATGACCCCAGTAGCCATGCCAATTGTTAAAGTCAATAATCTTCTCTTTACATTGTGGTATCATCACTGGGGAAGGTATAATGTTGCTCAGTGCTAAGCTCATACCTACCTGAGACATATCTGAAAGCTCTATCATATTTGTCTTCACATAGCCCATGAAGGTACATGTCAGGTAATTAATGTCCACATGGACTATGACAGAGTCATGCTAGTGCTTGTGGTTCAATATCCTGAGTGAGTGTGTGATTTGGCGGATCCTTACCCCTGATAGAAAACTGACCATGATTTGCCTTAAGGGCTTAGTGATTGAGACTTTGTGAGATTTGGTTGTATGTGTCCTGGGTAGTGTTGTATTTGTAGAGTTTTTTGGAGGTTGCTGAAGACAACATCTGGGAGGCCTTTGGGGTTTAGACAGATTGCATTTAAGGGCCTCAGCATATGTGAGTTTATGTGTCTGATCCATAGTTATGTGTGGTATATGTGTTATTTGCAACCTATTTAGAGATAGTGTCTGTAAAAGACAGAGTGGAATTACATTTCTTGCTTAATAATTAGGTGGTTGCATCTAAACATGTAACAATTGCAATTGTTTCACTATGCCCATTTTAACTAGGCTGGCTACAGAAAAACTAGAAAAGTGCACATCTATGAAGTGTGGTGCAAGAGAGATTTGTAACTAACTAAATTTGGAGTTGTTGGGCTGGGCTAGAGGTCTAGGATTAATCCAAAACAACATTACTGGGATAATTCTTCTTAGTGGACAAACTAGCATGTCTACACTCAGTTATATACTTAGTAAAATAACAGATGAAGATTCATATGGAAAATTAGAACTCTAAGTGCTTGGGTCTATACAAGGCACTGCAAACCACACCTGTACAGCTCAGCACAGGTTATATGAGAACATTTAGAGAGGAACTCAATCAGAAAAAAGTAAAAATGCAGTATAACTGTATTTATAAGGCTCAGATCCTGCAGCAAATAGCATTTTTCTCACTATTGTGAGTGATAATACAAACACTAAGGTCCCTAGACTAAGTAAAATGCAAACAATAAAAATGAGTAGAAATGTAATAAATAAGGCTGAGATATTGTAGCATTTCACAACTCAGTCACTATTGTGAGTGATTTTAAAGACTAAGATCCCCAGACAAAGTAAAATGCAAGCAGAAACAATTCAATAGAAATATTATAAATGAGGCTCTGATCTTACAACAGATCACTCTTCTCTCACTTGTGTGAGTGATACAACAAGACTATGGCAGCCACACAAAACTAAAAATGCAAAGAGCTGATTATTGGTTAAAAAAGGAAGCATGTAGAAAAGAACAATACATAATTCAGATTAACACTCTAGAAACTGCAGTGTGCACTAACTGAATGGGATGATATGAAGCAGAGTCTAAGTCATGCTTTAAGATTCTAATGGGAATGCCTTATCAGTTTGAGCTATCAGTGTGCAGTAGAAGTAGTACTGGAAGGGCTTGCAAAATACAATTTACAGCAGGGGAAGGCAGCTAAAAGCCACCAAGTTGAAGAACACAACACAAATTGGATGGCTGGGTGATAAAAATCAATACAGTTCCATATCAGTTATAAATGCAGAGCTCTTGTAGATAGATAGGAATGCAGGTGAATACCTTAAATACAAAAACTGTTTCTCAAATTTTATCACTCAATACTTAGAGATCTAATTCCTATCCAACCAAGGATGAAATTGTTTTGTATGGTTTGGTGCAGTTGTGATGGTGGATAATTCTCTTAAAACGATGATTTTTACTATATTACCATGGCGATTTGTTCTTTCATTTTCATTACAAACTAACATCAGTGCAGTACGGGTCTATATCATAATGTTGAAGTCTGACAACTTCGAAGCTCTAAAGGTCGAAATTGAAAGTTCAAAGTTACACAACTTCGAAACATATAATGGCGATTGCCATAGAGTACGGGAAGGGAAGATTTCCCTTTACTGCACTGTAGTGTGATCTCAGAGTTGGTATATTTAAGTAGCAGGGGTGGAGGGGGGGGGCTTCCCCCTGCATAGAGCATTTTTTTTGTTTTGAGTTTTAAATGTTTTTTTTTTGACATTCAAAGTGGTCAGACTCTGAACTTTCAAGTTTGACCTTAAGAGCTTCGAAGTTGTCAGACTTTGACAATACGATATAGACCCATGCAGTACACAGAACATTGCCATTTTCTGTTGTAACAGGATTACAGACTGCTTATGAAACTGCAGGGCAGCTACATGATCACTACTGAATTACCAGTGGACTGGCTTGTCAAAGTATCAGTGCACACAGCATGAACAAAAAGCTGAAAATAATTTTTGAGGCCAGTCTAATTTTTACATTTTATCAGACATATGCAGAAAAAGTAATTATTTTTTGCTGCAATCTTTGTGTAGAAGCAAAAGGCAATTGCATGATGCAAGGGGGAAGAATCACTGGCTCAGTGGGGGCACTATATGTATGTCAGAGAACAACAAGCTGAAACACATTACTGTGATCATTGCTTCTTTCATTTTCTATTCCATCAAATATATAGGTTTACAGGTTAATAGATGTATAGTAGGCTAATATCCCTGGAGCCTTTACAAGCCCAGCCCATAGCAGTACCCTGGCATCATGCCACCTGACCTTATTTCCCAGTGTCTCTGTCGAGTAGAGCCACTGGAGTGATCCATGGGGTGAACTTTCTATTTCCCACCCACTCATCAAGATTTCTCTTGAAGAGGGCCAGTGAGGTGCTCTGTTTGACATGTATGGGAAGTCTATTCCATAGCAAGGGCAGTTTCTGAGTTATGAACCTGTCCCTCCAGCATGTTTTGTTGATTGTGGTAATCAGGTTGATCTCAGAAGTGTGTGGTGCACAGGAATTGAGATTTCTTTAGATGGAGCATTTCTAACAGAGCTGGGTCAGACATGGCTGTGTAAGGCAAGCAGAGATTGCCTCTAAGTAGATGATATGTGATAGAGAATACTTGGAGTTTTTTTGAGTCTGTACATATAGGACAAGTGTTTAAGGCCTAGGATCCTCTTTGTGAATTATTTTTGCGGCCTCTCCAGTTGTTGCAGGTGTCTAGTGAGGTACATGCCATTGTACTTGATGATTGGCCTAATGAGAGAAGAGTAGAGGGAGACAATGTCCTCTTTCTACCTGGATGCAAAACCCTTAGTAATGAGATCTGCTACATAGAAGGAATTTCTGACCACAGTGGTGGTGGTCAAAAGAGAGGTCGCTGTCAACCTGTGTTCCCAGATCTCTAATAACACCTTCTGTGTTCAGTGGACTACCATTGATGTGTTAATTCATGGGAACTGTTTTTTCCCAAAGGGGATGATGACACATTTTTTGGCATTGAGCTTAAGGCCATGATTCTGACACCAGTCATTGGTCTCAGTGAGGCCTTTCTGTAGGATGTCAATATCACTTCGGGAGTTAATAATAGCTCCCAACTTGCAATCGTCTGCGGACTTTGTCAGCCAGAGTCCCTTAGTGTTGGCCTGGACTTCATAGAAGTAGATACCAAATAGGAGAAGACCCAGGACCAAACCCTGTGAGACTCCACTCATGACTGGTTGGCAGTCTGACTTGAAGTCATCTACTTTCACACTGCGGGTTGTATCTGTGAGCCAGTATGCAACCCACCTAGAGATATAGGGGTTGATGCCTAGCTTAGTGAGTTTTTCTATTATTCTTGAGTGGGGAATGGTTTCAAATGCCTTGGCTAAATCAAGGTAGGCTGTATGAACCACCTTTCCTTCATCCACAGCTCTTGTGACTGATTCAAAGAAGTCAACCAAGTTGAGCAGACCTGATCCACCCTTCACAAAACCAAACCATGTGGGGGTCCAGAGTTTGGAGATTCCCTATATTCTTGTTTATTAGTTCCATAATGATGCATTCCATAGCTTTGCATATCAGTCTCATCAGGCTAATGGGGTGATAGTTCCCATGGTCTGTAGTCACTCATCCTTTGTGGAAAGGAATGACTGTAGCAGTGTGCCATTCGGTAGGGACAAAGCCTGAGGTGCGGTTGTCATTGAACTGGGCACACAGGTGAGGTGCCAGTTCACTCTGTAGTTCATGTAGAGCACAGCCAGGGATATTGTCAGGTCCCATTAAAGCTGTATTCTTGGCCTTGGACAGCACTGTTTTAACTTGTGCAGCAGTAATACCGGGTGCCTGGCAATCTACTGGTATTGTAATTGGTTCTTCGGGGGTAAAGTTAGCACTGAATCTGTCAGTCAGTATATTGGCAATATCTGTTGACATGGTATAGGAGGTACCATTGTGCAGTATCTCAGAGCAAATCTGGGTATTGCCATGGAGATTCTCTCCATAACTATAGAAGGCCCTGTGGTTGTCTTTACTATCTGCTGCAATTCTGTTTTCATAGCTAGCTTTAGAGGATTTGATGAGGGATCTCAACTTTTTGTTGAGGCTGATAACGGAGTTTTTCCAGTCTTAGGACTTTACCTTATTCTGCATCGGTTTCCTCCTTCTGTTGTAAAGTTTGTTTATGGCAGGGGACAACCAGACTGGCTTCCTTTTTTGGAGGAGAGTGTCTTGGTTCCATTGGGTATTGCGAGATCCATGCATTTGCGTACATGTTCATACAGTGCATTGGTGTATGATTCGGCAATCATGCAGCTATTCCCCATTTGCATGGGTGCCATGAAGTTAGCCACTTTTGTTTTCAGGAGCCCAAAGTTAGCTTTGGAGAAGTTTTTCATGGTGCTTACCTTTGTGAGGTGAGGGGTGGTAGGGATGTGGATTTCCAATGTGATTAGTTTGTGGTCAGATCTAACCAGGGAGGAGTTGACTATTGGTGTAAAGCAACGGTCAACCATGTTAGTAATGACCAGGTCAAGGATGTTGCTACCTCTAATGGGGGTAAGAACGAGCTGGTCGAGGGCATTGGAATTAATGAATTCCAGGAAACATTGGGCAAGTGTATTGGTACATGAGTATTTTTCCCAGTTAATGGAGGGGTAGTTTGTAGTTTCCCAGTAGGAGTGTGTTAGATTGGACCCTAATATTCTCCAGTGTGCTTAGGAATGTGGAGTGTGAGTCTTGGGACATGGTTTGAGACCTATAGCAGGCTACAACCTGAATTGCTGTCTTATCCAATATTAGCTGCACCTGAAGTATCTCTGATGCATTATGTTGGACTACAAGTCTGGAGATGTGCACATCCTATATGAATATGGAAACATCACCTCCTTTGGAGCTTTGGTTCAAGTTCTGTGGCCGAAAGGTGTGGAATGAGTTATAGCCTGGTAGTGCAGGGTTGCTTTCTGCTGCCTTGAACAATGTCTCTGTTACAGCACAAATGTCGATGTTCTCAATTTTAAGGAGTGCTTCGAGTGAGTGCATTTTGAGATTTAGATTTCTAGCATTGAGCAGCATGACCCTCAGATTGCATTTGTTTGTAGCTGTTATGGTGGTAATTTGGTCTTTGGAACACCGCTTAAAAAAAACACTATAGGGGTGGCAAGAGCCTTGGCCAGTATCCAGAAGCCCAGGGGTGACAGATGCAGGCCATCTCTGGCAAAGTATTGAGGTCTGTCAATTGTGTCATCCCAGGCAGACAGATACTGGATCCCCTTAGAATGACACCAGAAACTTAGCCAATTGTTGCAATCAGTCATTTTCTGCTTGTACTGTGGTATCATTCTAGATGATGGTAGGATGCTGCTCAGGCCTAAGGTCATACCCACCTGTGGTACATAATCTGAGAGCTCCTCCATGTCTCTTTTCATGTAGTCCAGCGAGGTATGTCTCAGGTCACTCACACCCACATGTACAATGACAGAGTCATATTTGTACATGTTGTTGAGAGACCTGAGTGCATGTGTTATGTGGTGGATCCTGGCACCTGACAGGCAGTTGACTGTTACTTTCTCCTTATTTAACCTAGTGCATGGGACATCAGTGTGCCTCACTATCGAGTCACCTATGACTAGTGTGCTGGGCATGCTGTTTTGCCTTAGGGACTTTGGTTGAGTGGCCCACTGTTTTAGAGAGTTATGTGTCTCATGACTAATGTTGTGTTGTGGTGGTCAAGTGCATTTCTGCCTTGGAAGTCTCTGCTGTTTGGGTAGATTTTTTATTAAGAGCCTCTGTGAAGGTGGTTGCGTGGTTTGAGTTTTTATGTGAAGGCAGTGCTGATGTGTGTTTTGGAGGTCTATGTGTTCCATGTGGTGTGGTGCAAGTGTTAACCTTCTCCTCTTGATTAGCTGTTCCAGTCTTAGCTGGAGAGTGCATGGCTTCCAGTTTGGATATATAAGTGCATCTCTCGCAAGTCTGAGTGTCGGGAGATAATAGGAGAGGGTTGTCAGTGTACATCAGGCAGTTGCTATATTGCCTCAGGACATCCAAGTTCATCAGGTTAATAAGAGAAAGCACACAGAAATTATCTTTAGATATGCTTGGAGGGGTGAACATTAATAATAAGTACTGGAGCTGTTTTCATGTAGAACATTTAGTGCTGGTAGCACTTTTGTGTGCTACAATAGTTGCTACAAGAAGTCTGGTAAAGTACTAGACTAATAAGCTAGTAAAGGTGCAGGAAAGGAGAGAACTAGCAGATGTAAGGAAAAAATTGAAGAGCAGACTTTGGCACCATCAGAAGCTTACAAACAGTCCTGGATACAGCAAATCTGTATCTGGATTAAACTAGTTACAGGAAATGTGGGAAATAAGTGCAAATGCATGCTGTTAAACCAGAAAGTTGAAAGAGATGAAATAACTGCCCAAATGGCCAATAAACTACAATTTCTAGGCCAGAAACCCACTTCTCTGAAGAAGTCTGCATAGGCAGATGAAAGCGCTTAACCAGATTGTTTGTATGAGTTTTCAAAAACTATAGTTTTTCAAAACAATAAATTTCTTATCACCCTGTTCGAGTCGTGTTCACTCGCTTAACTTTAAAGCATTACTTAGATGGTCGGTTTCCATCTAGTGGATTGTGTTTACAGTCCTGGATACAGCAAATCTGTAACTGGACTAGACTAGTTACAGGAAAAGGCTTTTAAACCGGAAAGTTGAAAGAGATAGAAAAACTGCCCAAATGGCAAATGAACTGCAATTTCTGGGCCAGAAACCACTCCTCTTGTGGTTGACAGGCTACCTAGTGCTTACCACTCCGACTGACAAGCTAGAAGGCTTCCCTCCAACACAGAAAGGCTTGGGGGGCTCAGAAGCTTACAAGTAGTCATGGATACAGCAAATTTCTATCTGGACGTGATTAGTTACAGAAATGGTGGGATACAAGCACGAATGCTGGCTTTTAAACCAGAATGTTGAAAGAGATGGAAAAACTGCCCAAACAGCCAATAAACTACAGTTTCTGGGCCAGAAACCACTCCTCTTGTGGTAGATAGGCTACCTAGTGTTTACCACTCTCACTGATAAGCTAGAAGGCTTCTCTCCAACACAGAAAGGCTTGGGGGGGGGGGGCACAGAACTTAAAAACAGTCCTGGATACAGCAAATCTGTATCTGGACTAGACTAGTTACAGGAAAGGCAGGAAGCAAGCTTAGAATTTTTTTTTTTACTGAAAAGCAGCTAAAACAGCACTAAAAATAATTCAAGTGCAGTGCAAGCTAGCAAACGTAAGTGTGTAGCAATATTAAAGCAAAAACCAGTTTAAATAAATGCAATTTATTCAGACTGTATTCTGAACCGAATTCAATTATTGTTTTAATCAACTCAACAGTTAAAAAGTGCCAAAACATATACTTATCAGCTGAGAAGCACACTCAGTCAGAACACAAGGATATTCTAGCAAAGTTTATTTTTAGTAAAGTGGAAAGGGAGAAAGCAAGAACAGAAGATAATTTAAGGTTAAAAACCTAAGTGGATTGGCCTTCTCAAATCTTCTCTCTGTATTAGGTAGAATGAGCTAATGATACTAGACTGGGACGAGTATCCCAGATCAAATTTACAGTAGGGGCAGGCAACTGCAAAGACACTAAGCATAAGAACAAGATACCAATAGGGAGGTGGGGGTGGGAAACTATTACAGCTACTAGCTACACTATTAGGCAGACCACACTATAGAACTGTTTATCACAGCAGAAAAACAGCAGTGAGCCACTAAATGAAAGTTTAAACAGATACAAGAGCAAGGAGACTCTAGAGAATGCTTTTAACTGCAAACAAATCAGTTATATGATACACTCCTTGGCAGGAAATAAGAACAAACAAACAGCAGGCCTCTATCCAGACTATGCTTCCTGACTAGAACACAGAAACCTCACAAAAATGCACAGAAAAGCACAGATAGAGCACTCACAAACAGAAAATACAACTCTCAGTATGAAAAAGCAGTTTACAATTAAGTAATTCAGTAAAAATGCAATTACAGTAATGCAACACTATATAGCAATGCAAAATACAGTTAAAACAGTATAAAACAGTACACAAATGCAGTGAAACAGTAGAAAAAAAATTATAACAGTGCAAAATGTAGCTGTATAGTACAATTATAAGTGTTAAAGAAGTGCAATTCAATGTTCAGCTTCTGTAGTTTTCCACTGACTATTTCTTAGCAGCAAATCATTCACCTCTCTTTTTCCCTTGTCTTAAAGAGAGAAAAGACATATATCTTCTAAATCCTCTCAATAGCCATACCATTTATCTTCTTGGCCATTGTGGTAACCATTTTTTGTATACATACTGGATGCTTTATTTCTTTTCCCCTACATAACCTGCTAACCAGGATGAAATATTCTGAGTTTATAATAAGTCAAATTCTAAAAATAAATAAATAAAACAAAACCTAGAACATAGCAATTAGCACATCTAAAATAAACAAAAGAAATCAACAATACAAATTCACACAAAGCTAAACAATATTGTTTTTTTACTGGGAGAGGAGGTTTCTGCATCCTGCACTGCAAATATAAGGGGTCTGCAACACATGTATTCTTTTTAGGTATACTTTCTCTATAGGTGCAGAAATATAGACAAAAGGGAGAATGCAATAAAGCCAGTGTCCAAGAAACTATAGCTGCATCTGCAAACAAAACAAAGTTTTATATTATGTGACATAAACATGAAAAGATAGCAGTCACAAAGTATGCTGACACTAAACCATAGAGAAAATAAAATTATAGGCATGACCTGACCAGTGATCAATTGATTGTAACTATTATCTTATTGTCTCTAGAATATATGTTTCTCAGTATGCAACCCAACACATTTTTTTGCTTTTTCATACTCTTTCATTATTTAGAGATTTAGCACTATCATTATCAAAAAATGCACTGAACTTCATTAGTAAAACTTACAATTCAAGACTTCCTGTTTAAATATCATACTTAATTGAAAACTGAACAATCAGGATCATTCATATAAACCAAGTGTAAAATCCAAATAATTTAAAAATCTTTTTGCTTGTTTAAAATCACAAGAAAAATATTAATAAAAAATACAACTGCATTCATACAAACAAAGGAAATGAGTTTTCAATTACAAGTGTTTCACAACACAAAAATACTTAAATTCATATGTACTGTAACCATTTTTTTGTGGAAAGATACTCTATTTTTTTAGCTGCTTGGAAAGAAAGGGCACTACTAAGATATAGTTTGTCACTGAAACCTGGTGTCTTGTGTTGCATGTAGTAAAGTTTACCAGTACATTTCCCTGTATTAAAGATATGATTCCTAATTACCATCTCTAACCAACCAATTTTAAATGAGGTATCTTCTCTTTCAAATAAGTTTCTTCCTGAGCACCTCTTCAAAGAAATTGTTTGCAAATGCATTAGGAATAATCATTAAACTCTTTAACAGGATTACAATTCTAAAAATGCTTACAGTCTTTCAACCAATTTATTTTGTCATCTAACTCTTCTTACTCATGTGTTCTAGTTTTTACACTATTCTGTTTGAGTTTTTATTTTTTTTAAGGAGATTCAGTTTTAATCTTTTAACAAGCAATTTCATGTAGCCAAACTGTATTGTAACCTGTGTAAACTGATAAAGCCATATATAAACCTGCAGTTTTATTAAAAATTATAACTGTATAACATTTTAATTTATAAAAAGCAGTATAATTAATGTTTATGAGGATTCTAAAGTTCTACATCTTAAACACAGCACTTTATCTTACTAGAAATGTATAAGTTAAGTTTACTTGCACTTTTTTTGCCTCAAAGCCCAGATTGTGGCTGAAAAGGGTCTCTGGACCAGTCCACCTACCTGGTTTTCATACAGCAAATACATAAGTTTTGGCATTGTATTCTCTTGCCATGCTTGTCCTTCTGTTACCAAATGCCTTGCTTGGTAGAATACTCTTTAAGTCCTCATGGGCAGAGGAATTTTGGCCATCATGAAATGGCAGTATCACCTCTGTGGAGTCCCAGAGTGTGGTGCTGAATGTTTGTGATGAGCTGGAAAGGCCACATAGAGTTTCAACCACAGATGATCCAGTTATGCAGTTCTAGTGAATAGAATTAATAGATGCAACTCTTCCTTCACACATAGTCAATGTTATGTTCATTAAATTTGTCTGATTTACTGTATACAGGTGCATCAGGGATCCAAGTTCAATGTCCATCTGTATGAGTTATTGCCAGGAATATTATTTCTTACCATGTTCTTACAACTGTAAAGATATCAGTTACATATGCAGCTGTGGTGCTGTGTCCTATCTTAACTGTATATTTTTTGCTTTGTTCTATTCAAAGGTGATTTTGTTTAACTGGTACCAGCAGACTGGTCCTGCCCTTGTCTGATGCTGGAGGATCTGTAGCCATTGATAATGATGGCAAACATAAGCCTACACAGTCAGGGGGATGCAGAGTTTGTGTTGAACACAGGGATTGTGGCCCCCACTGCCTCTGTTCAGAGTGTGGATACAATCTCTGTGTGTGCTGATAATAAAGAAACACAACTGTCTGAAAGTGCAAAGGTGGTTTGGGACATTATTAATCAGTGAAGTGTGATGGCCCCATGATTAGAATTGCCTACATGTGTTATGTAGTACTGAAAAGGTGCATGTCCATATAACTTGAAAAAATCCTGTGCAAGATGCTGCACAAGTTCTATTTCCAAGACCCACAGCTTTGTGGCATTCCATCTCTGTATTTGCAGAGTAAAATTACCAGAACTATGCAACACTGGCATTAAAAAAAAAAAAAAAACATTTCAGGTGGACACAAGACACTGCCTGGTGCATGTCTGGTCTTCCATCTCATTCATGCGTTTCAACAGCTTAGTAGCAAGACACAGATGGAGTTTGAAAATATCTAGACTGTAGACAAGGATTACAAGGCTGGTGCAATACCATATCTAAGATGAACAAAAGTGGTTTAAACATTTAAGGGACATGACCAGTAGTGCTACATGTCTGATGGTCAGTAGCAGACACATAGTTCTGATTCATTTAAGCAGCTGGGACTGATATCAGGATTTGCTTAATTACTTAGTATCTAAACTGTAATAAGGAGTTTCTATAAACACTTTGCAACAAATAAGAAGTTGCTTCTTTTTTTTTCCTCAATTTAGGGTTGAAGTGAATGAATGCTTGGGGGCTAAATAGGGTACCAAGTGACCTAGCTACACCTTTGGGTTTGTACTTTCAAAACATTGCCTGCTTAAAAAACTGAGATGGTTAACATGCCCTGCTGTTTCTCGATGTTGAGTTTGAAATAGCGGGATGAGAATCAGGTCTTCAAAATCATGGTTATCTCTTAGCAGGGATTGTATGATATGGTGAGAGGAAGCAGCTGCCTCACCTTTAGGAGTTCTGAAGTACTGGGTTCCTGCAGAGGCACTGCAGCAATTAGGATGCTGACCCATGGAGAGCATTAGTGCTGGTGATACTGCAAGAATTGTGTAAGGCTGCACTGCTAGTAAGATAAGCAGAAGTCACTGGATCAAGCTGTCATTTCACTAGTTTATATATGTCCCCTAACTATGGTAATAATTATTGGATAGTAATTAAACAAATAGGAAACAGTGGCCACAAGTCGTGGAAATGAAGTTTCTTCAGTGAGATGCTTTACTCATTCTCTGAGCAGATTGAGGAACTTGGCAATTTGGGAGGAACCAGGAACATGGCCTCTGCTCCTTGAGGATGGGGCTGAGGAGAATCAGCTGAAATGGATTTGTCATAATGTCAGAATGCCACCTGGTACCTTTGCAGAATGTATACAGACATAGCCCACTGGGTAGAGGACTTGGGTACAACCAAACAATTTATAGTTCATAGTTCATAGGTGTTTACTAGGCTAATGGCCCTGGCACCTTTACAAGCCTAGCCATATGATTACTCTGGCATAGTGCCACCCAACCTTAGTTCCCAGTGCCTCTGTTGAGTAGAGCCACTGGAGTTAGCCTCAGGGTGAATTTTATGTTTCCCATCCACTCATCAAGATTTCTCATCTTGCCAAAAACATTAAGATCTTGTATGGAGAGGCGGGTTTTATAGTTGAGGAAAAGGTAGATGGGTGCATTGTGATTAGCTTGTAGCCACTACTATCTCCCTCATTAAGGTAAGCAGTTTTGAAGATGGCAGTTTGTATGTGTCACTTTCCAGTTCTAACATTAATCATTTCTTGCTTTCCTTTACATTTTTCCTTGTTTTCATCCTACCTCTCATCCACACACTCAGTCTCCGCCGGTTTTTAACTAATTCTCTTTTTACACCAAGTGTGTT
Source organism: Protopterus annectens (assembly GCF_019279795.1). Classification (NCBI taxonomy): domain Eukaryota; kingdom Metazoa; phylum Chordata; order Ceratodontiformes; family Protopteridae; genus Protopterus; species Protopterus annectens. Next base: position 1,958,270,019 of record NC_056733.1, read on the forward strand.
CCATCCTTCTCTAAAATTATTTCTTGTTTTACTCTTTCTTCGTCTTTCAATTGTATATTTTCTTTTGTTAGGTATTCTATGTAGTCTTACAATTCTGAAAAATAGGCATCAAGTGATTATTTGTTGTACTTACAAACTGTGAAGAACATATTTTTTCTAGAATATCTTTAGTCATAGGATTAACCACAAATAATATGATACATATGTCCATTACTATTTGTAGTAGCAAACTCCAATAATCTAGTTTCTTTAGGAAGTCAACTACCACTAGTCAGTCTAGACATGCAAAATTGATAATATCCATATAGTCAAGCCAAATATGCATCAGCATCACGTAACCTTCAACTAATGCTTTCATTTTCTGTATTTAATTTGGTATCAGTGCATCACTGTCCTGCCTTACTGTGCTCAGGACACTTGTTACTACAACATTGCTTTCTTAAAGAATATTTTTCCTTATATTTAATGTATGTATTTTTGTTTTCAGTGATGTGGGATTACTACATCATATTTGTGCATATTAAATTACATATGACATGTAGCTTGCAGTAATGTTCAGACTCATATTTTAATAAGAAAACATTTTGTGTATGCTTTCTTCAGTTATTGGGCTGGCCAAGTTGGTCAGTAAATATAATACAATTAAATCCAGGAAGAAACATCTCTAAAAGCTCAATAAAACAGATACTCTATTTGATCTTGTTAAAAAATGCCAGTATTTATTTAAGCAAAACCTGACAGACATGTTCAGATATGATAAAATATTTTGTGAGTTGAAATGTATACTTGAGGTGTAAAGAGAAGTGCAACAAGGGTTGGGCAAGGTGGGCAGCCACCCTGAGTGCAAGGAGTTAAGGGCCAGATTTGGCAAAGCCGAGCTAGGAAGTACAGTTCCTACATTTGCTTTTATCATTACAGAAATGCACTTCAGTGCTTTGTGTGTGGCAATTTGTAGCTGTGCCAGATATCTGGAAAAAAATTCTGTGGTATTCCTCTGCATAAAGGCGGTACAGCAACAGACCCTTCAAATTTCAGACCTATTTCCATCTTATCTTCCCTGTCAAAAATACTAGAAAAAATGTATCCACAGTTTCCTGATCATATTCTCCAAGAAAATCTCCCCACACAACATGGGTTTCGGCCAAAGCTCAGTACTGCTACTGCTCTAACTTCCTTTATTAATACTATCTCAAAAGCACGAGATAACAATAAATTAGTTTCCTGCCTGTTCCTAGATCTATCAAAGGCATCTGATACTGTCTCACATAGGTTACTGCTTTCCAAACTTGCTTCACTCAACCTCTCTAACTCTACTATAATCATGGTTCTCCGGCTATCTCTCTAATAGATACCAGGTTGTGAAATGGCAATGCAACTACTCTCGCTTTCTTCCAGCAAAAACTGAGGTGCCCCAAGCCTCCATCCTTGGTCCCCTACTTTTCAACATCTTTATTAATGACCTCCACTCTGACTGTCCACTCTCAACTATCATTCAATATGCAGATGATTCCACAATTATCTTCAGCTCTGACAACATCACACACCGTCATACCTTAACCCAAGAATCCCTCCGTTCTGTAGAAGGATGGCTTACCTCCCCCCAACTACTACTGAACCCTAAGAAAACCAAACTCTTCCTGTTCCTCCCCACCTCCCTATACCATCACAAACCCTCCTTCACTGTCTCCTCCCTGAATAATACTATTATCTCATCTGAACCCCATACCAAACTACTTGGTGTTATTATCGATGACCATCTCAAATTTGATCTACACACTCAGCAGTGCATAAAAAAGACCCATCAAAAACTAAGTTTGCTCTATAGACATAATAAATACCTTACAAGTGCTTCCAGACTCTCCCTTTCTCAAGCCTTTCTCCTTCCCACACTACTATATGCAGACCCTATTCTTACACACCTCCAATCAAACATTCTAACTGAACTTGAACTCACCTATAACAAAATAGCTCGATTTGCCTCCAACCTACCTTACCACACTCACCATTGTATCTCTCTAAGAAACCTGCAATGGCATGAATTTCATCACCAAATCCTAATAACACAGCTTCTCTTGACCCAGACAATTCTACATCAGCCATCTTCCTGTCCATCTCTCTCCACTCTCATCCAGCCTTATACCCCCAATCGCTCTCAACGCAGCCCTCAACAGAACCTCTTCCAAGGCTACATGCCTAACAAAAATATTGGTAAACTACTCTATAGCTATTCCATAACAAATACATGGAACAAACTTCCTCAAGAAGTCAGAAGTATCACAGACCCTTAAAATAGCAATTAAAGACAATTTCCACAGATCATGGACATGTCTCTGCCATGACCCATCATAAGCTATACTTCTTTTATACTGACTGTTGCCCTCTCAGATAATACCATACTTGTCCTCACATTGGCTACTTACCTGTTCTCCTTTCTCCTTCTTTCTAGTCCCTACTCCTCCTACTTTTTTTCCACAATATACTACCTCCAACCATATACCTTAGTAGCCTTCTCCTCACAATATACTCTTCCTTGTGCTATTTCTATACTCTTCTCATCTCTCACTACAGCTTTCCTCAATTATGCTAAAAATCAAGTCTCTATTTGTCTTCTACAATATCTTTATATGCCTTTAATCCTTGTGTTTAAATCTATCAGATACTTATACTTTTTGTATTCATTTCAGAAAAATGTTTTCTTTTGTAAAACCTGAATCCAACCATGTACTAAGAATGTTCGTTTTTATTGTATTATTTCTTCTTTTGTAAACTAATTCTTCTTTCAGCTTTTTCCTGGTTAGGGGTCACCACAGTGGATCACCTGTCCGCTCATGATTGGCAGTAGAGTTTTAAGGTGTTGAGTTGCCAGCCCGGCACCCAACCTTCCATGGAAGGCACACACACACACACACACACACACACACACACACACACACACACACACACACACACACGCATGCGCACGCACGCACACACTCACACCTAGGTCCAATTTAGAGTGTCCAAACCACCCCACCTACAGCATGTCTTTGGGATGTGGGAAGAAACCAGAGTACCTGGAGGAAACCCACACAACCACAGGGAGGACATGCAGTCTCTGCACAGAAGGCAACCCAGCCAAGGATCGAACTGGAGAACCACTTGCTGTGAGGTGACAACACTAACTGCTGCACCACCGTGGTCACCCTCTTCTTTTGTAAACTACTATTCCTTGGGTGTCTGCTGAAAAATGGTTTCTGCCCAGCCAGACTAACCCGGTTAACAAATGTCAAATAAAATAAAAAAAATAAAAACAGTTTTTTGTAGTCTTCAGTTGAAGGGCTGAAAGAGGCAGGGTGCCAAATCAGGGACTTGCATTGGGCAATAGATGAGCAAGCTATGATCCTGTGTGTTTTGTCTTATGTGTTAACCTACTGTTAATTTTATTATAATTGTTCTAATTCCTTTTATTGGAGCTTTTCTCCAGAGGCCTCTGATGAAAAGAGGTCTCCATGCCCAGTCGGGCCTTCATGGTCAACAAATTCAAAATAAATATATAAACAGTAAACAGACACCATATACAATTAAAATTTGAAGGATGCATTAGAATGGAAAAAAAGCATTTTTATGAAAAATGGATATCAGAGTCACTGAAGAGACACCAAAATCATGTGGATTTGTTAATGCTAGCTGAAGGTACAGGGAAATAACAAGGATGGTGGTAAAGGGGAATAGGCTAAGCATGATATAAAGCTCCTGTTTTTGTGTGAAACAGAAGGGTAGAGGTCACATGTCAGGTACATTCTGAAGAGTGGTATATCAAAATGGAAAGCCTGCTAAGAAAAAATAAATCAAGTAGTCTTTTCTTGCATTCAACCCAAGCAAATGAATGTATTCACTTTATTGGGAAAAAAAGTTCTTTTAAGTAACACAGGATACCGGATGCTAATTTCAAAGGCTTAGTGTACTTTTTATTTTCCTCTAAATACTCTCCTCTTAATTAATAGAACAACAAACTTGCTATTATTAAATTAAAGTTATCAAATAGATAATTGACCTTGTCAGACATTATATCTGAAAAACATTTGTCAGTGCAGTACTTTTCAATTTGTGTGCCTTCCATTTGCATTTGAGAGCAGTTAAACTCTCACCATTTCTCCATGCTCCAGAGGCAGACCTACAACAACAGCCAGCAGTGTCAGTGCTGATAAATGAGATTTCATTGAAATAACTAAAGGTCATCAATGTATGTACACTCAGCATTGCTATCTTGTTAAATATGCTTCGGCTAGAATTCCCAGTGATCATGACTCTCAGTGAATTAAAAAGGAGTAAGGTACCCGACAATTCATACAGGTCATGAAGTTTTCATTAACATGGACATATAAATGCAGACCCGTATGTCAATCTTTGCCCAGGTCTACATTTTCAAACACAAGAACATATCAGCATTTATGTGGAAAGCTGCTGCAGAAAGTCTCAAGCTTCTTTTAGAAATCTGAGCTTTACACTAACTTCCATGATTCACACAGAAGTTTTCTTCTGGTCTCCAGTTGGAGTATAGTGAGTAAAGTTGTTTATCTGTTACAGGACAACTAATCTTCACGGTATTTTTAAGGCTTTATAAGATCAGTGCGATGACTATGTTTGACACAACTTGTACTGCTCAAGTTAATGAATATTAGTCATCTTGGCTTATCCTTCAAATGATCTGTGCAAGTACACATGATTCTAATGTTTCAGTACCATTTTATTATGACCTGGTTTACCTATGCTGATTACAGGAACGTGACAAATGCATTTAAATGAGAGTTGTTTGATCTTTCAGATTCCAATTAAGTCAAAGTGCTTTATACTTCTCTAAAATTTACTTATGGTTTATATAGCACATTTTAAGAAAGCACTTCCAAATGGTAGTGGAAGAGGCACAACAATTTTACAAATGTTACTAAATAGTGCTTATATTCATAAATAGTGTATTTTCATTTTCTTCACTAATATCCATGTGAGTTTTCAAAAATTATACCAAAACTATTTTCAATTTTAAATTCAAAGTTTGTGAGGCAGCTACTGAATCTTGTATGACTGATAACATTTTTATGATAATTTTAATTATTTTATTACAGCTCATTTTCCCTGCATGCACGTTTCTGTTTCATTTTTTATTGTGGTGTTACTTTCTGATTCACATGCAGTACATGGAGTTTCTGTTTCATTTGTTATTGTGATGTTACATTCTGTTTTGCATACAGTACATGGATATAACAGCCTCTGTACACTATTTCACTTTCAAAGTCAAGGACTTATTTGCTAACTTTTGTCTGTAAGTTATCTGGCTTACATAAAAGGACTTAAAGAGGGCATTAGAAGCAATGCAACTTGTAGAGGGCAAGGCTTGTTTTTTATCACCATTATTAATTTTGCTATGCTATATTATAAACTGACAAACTACAATCTATTCAATTCATATAACAATGACAGTGATACTGTTTTCTAGAACTTCAAATAGTGTTGTTTCCTAAATCTCCTGCTGATATTGGATATTATGTTCCCTGTATGACTTCATTAAAGATTCATTTAATTAAGAGCAGCATAAACATTGTTTCATGATTTTGTAGAATATAATTGGAAACTGGATCTTGGTAATAGCCCTACTGTGCTTTCATTTCATTGTCTTCAAGTGCTAATATTCGCTGTGTACAAATAAAATATGGCAACAGTTTTATTCAGGCAGGAAAGTTTGTTTCCACCATTGATTCAAGTGGTCTTAACATGAAAATTTGATTTATCACATTATTAGCTGTTTTCCTTCAAAATTCTATACTCTGCTGGAAAAGTCATGTTTTTCAACATACACCAACACACACACACACAAACATGTGCACATATATTTTTAAATGTGCACCCCAGCGCTCTTGAAAATAAGTAGTTTTTGAAGCTGAGAAAACAGATTCCAAATATGGTATTAATTTTGATAATGACAGCAAGAGGTTCTCTGCTTCGATCCTTGGCTTGGGTGCCTTCTGTGCGGAGTCTGCATGTCCTCCCTGTGGTCGCGTGGGTTTCCTTCGGGTGCTCCGGTTTACTCCCACATCCCAAAAACATGCTGTAGGTGGATTGGACACACTAAATTGGCCATAGGCATGAGTGTGTGCATGTGTGTGCCTTCTGTGGAAGGTTGGGCGCCGGGCTGGCAACTCGACACCATAAAACTCTACTGCCAATCATGAGCGGACAGTGATCCGCTGTGGTGACCCCTAACTGGAAAAAGCCAAAAGAAGAAGAAGATATACTTAAAATGTTTGCAGTGCTTGTTTTCTGTGTTGTCTTTCTTATATTGAGAACAGCAATAATGTAATTATTAGCTTTTATCAGAAAATAGAGTACCGGTGTATCCTAATGATTATTTATGGATCTTGTTTGAGATATATCCCCATTTTCAAAACATTTTTGAGAACTACTACTCTAAAAAAAATACTGGACTTATGGAATTAATTGAATAAAACAAGTTCTTTACAAAATATACTGCCTTTATCCTGTGTTATGAATCAATAAACAGAAATAATGCATGTGCTATAATCTGCATGTGAATTATCAACTTGTACATGGGCTGCAAATTGCATACTTTTACATTGCACTACCCAGGAGAGATTATGAGAATTAACATGCATGACCAACATGTCTGAAAGATTAATGTTGGAAATAAAGGACTGAAAATATACACAGGAAAGACAGATTTGAACTGGTTTTATTATCATTATCATAATCATAAAAAAGGAAAATATCTTATATTCTGAACGCCTTATCTTGTGTGAGTACCATATCTGTGGAAGAAGGAACAGCAAGTCAAGACATACAGTTAGAAACACAGCACCAATATATACAGTCATGATCTAATGACAAGCCGACCTTCAGCAATGGGTCATCAGTAGCAATGACAAGCCAAATGTCAGTTAATCAGGAAGATTACAATCAAACAAGGTAACAACGGGACTGTAATTATGCAAACAAAAATTATGTTCACCCAATGAAGACCTGCCAAAACCAACTTGTGTGCACGCAGCTGTTAACAGAAATTATGTTCAAAACACCTTTATATGTCAAGTTTAGTTCCAGCATAAAAATTTTATTGCTTCATCTATGTGAACTGTTGATTAATTATTTTTCTATCTTACTGTTGACATAGTTGGGCCATTTCATGCCTGAAAAGGGCACTGAGACCACTCCACCCCCCTATTTAACAAATGTATAAAAACATAAAACTATACATAAAAATACAGGACAGAAGTAATAAATGTAATGTGATACACAAGTGTGTCTGGAAAAGGCATCTGCATCAGAATAGTGTCACTTAGCTGTGTTTTCGGCCTAAAAGATTTCCTCCAATCAACTCAGCTCTATAATAATGTCTTAAAATCCTCTAAAGATACAGCATTCTCAACATCAGTAGGACATTTGCTCCAGAGTAATGAGACCTACAGTGAGAGGAATCAATCTCTTCCTTTAGTTATATTACTATAACCATGAGATCTACTATTACAAAAGGAAGAATATATTTCCAGGACTAGCATATTCCCTTACCAACTCAGAAATTCCACTATTATGAGACATGCATAATTTTCATATCATTTTGAAGCCATTTGTGCTATAGAGGTGTAAATTTCTCTAACTTTTCATTGTATGTTAACTCTCTTTTACAGCTGGTATTTGCTTAAAAAATTATTTGAATAGTTTCTAAATGATTCATGTCTGTTAATGTATAAACACCTAATTGGGAGTTATGTTCAATAACACATCAAAGGTAGATTTATATAACTTCGTTAATGTAGTATAGTCTTTTGACCTTATTACTCTGAATGATTAACCCATAGTCTTAGAGCAAGGAGGTCAGTATTTATTCTTGGGGTACTAAACAAAGGGCCTTAGACAGGTTGAGATAGCCTATTACACATGTCAGATCTAAATCTAAAGCTTTAGTTAAGGTCTTCAAAAAGTCAGCTATATAAAATAATCTAGGATTACTTTGATAAACTTACATTAGTTTGTTTGTTGACAAGATGCAGTTCTTTATTGTTTAAGCTATAATGCACAAAATTCATAATATATACCTAAATAAATGTTATGGTTATGGGTCTGTAGTAGAACTATGTGGACAAGTTCACTACTGCCATCATATCTCTCAAACTCATTGCACAAGTAATTTGGACAAAGCTGAAAAATAATTGGGGGACAAAGGCCCAAATATAGAGGCAAATTTTAAATATTCTTTTTATAAACTTAGAAAGTTGTTATAATAAAAGGTGTTGTATTAGCATGCATTTTCTGATGGATACAAAGTATGAATCTGAAACATTTGTCATTATTTAGTGACTTCAATCCTCAATGATTTGCTGGAAAACCACTCATTTTATGAGGAACAACCCAAAAATATTAGGCAAAAATCTGGACATTATGCAAAAATCTGAGCAATTGAGAGGTATGATTGCCATGCAACAAACGAAAATGTGCTGTAGACAAACACACTGAATCTGGCAGTTACTCTACCTGTAATGGAATTTGTGCTTATGCCTCTCATACACTTTCTTTTAAGGGATCCATGTACATCCCAGGAATAAACTATTGTCAATGACTGCATGAAAAAAGAATATATCTTTTTTACCCTTTGCTGACCAGGTTAGATCCACAATGCTAGTAGCTTCTTTTTAGTGGAAAACCAAGGTAGTATAAATACTACTAGGAGAAATTTAGGCAGGACATTGGGGAACTTCACATACTCATTATTGTTACAAGTGGGATCCATTTTGCAAGAGCACTTCCTGTTTCTATTCCAGGTGTAGAGAACAGGGAGACAGATGGAGAAAGAAGGAGTTAATGTAGACATGAGAGACATGGAGGAGAAAGCAAATATTTAGACCACAGAATGTGTGCAGGATTCTAAGGAGATCTTTCAAAGAAATCTATTTAATGGAGATGAGTCAGCAAATGATGGCTGTACAGTTAACAACCCTCCAGTCAGGAGGGTTGTGGTATGAATTACTTAAAGAAATTGTGATGCAGAGTGAGACAGGAAATGAAGGAGATGTTTCCAGTGGGGACATTCTGGAAAAAATACAAAAGGATAATGCAGAGATAATCCAAAAGAATATTGTTGATAGAAAAGAAAACATTTGCAGAGAAAGTAAAAGGAGACAGAAAAGGAGCAGCAGAAAATAAGGCAGACTATAATGAAAATTGGAAGTAAATGATAAGGTTTCAAGTAAAGAAGACAAAGAAATGGACAGGTATGAAGTGTGTGGCAATTTAATAGCTCCGTTGGGTGTAAAAGCACATGAGTTAAGAGCATTTATTCTTATTAACAAATAGATAGTTTCCGGCATTATATTTGAGACTGTTTTTTTTTCTAAATGGAACATTTTCTTGGAAAATATGAAAAAAAAAAGAGTGTAACCCATGGAAACCTAATATGATAAAAGCATTTAACAGGGAGATAAAAAAGAAAATTCGTGTACAATTTTGAACAGAGGTAAAATGAGAGACTTTGAAAGGACATTTGAAAATATTATGCAAATAACTAGTAGGCAATGCAAAAGTTTAAAACAGGGATTTATTGACTTGTGTCTGGGATTGTAATATTGGATTAAAATAGAAAGAGAAAATGTTATATATATATATATATATATATATATATATATATATATATATATATATATATGTATGTATACTGTGCATGACAGATGTGGAGTGGAATAGTGGTACAGTAAAATTTTGGGGACAACTTAATACATGTTCTTTGTGAACAAAGAAGTTATTATATTTTGGGGGAAATGGGACATGATGCAAAAATGTGAATTGAAATGTTATAAATATAACAAAATTGGGCACTTTTGAATGGATTACTAAAATGAAAATAAGAGTAAGGAATATGAAAAAGAAAACAAAATAGAAAACATTTTAGACATCATAGAAATAGAAAAAAAATAGATAAGAAAAAAATAATAAAGACAGCATAGAAGATGGCTCTGAAATAAGTGATGAAGAAAGAAACTGGGAGGTAATAAAAGAAAAAAGAATTACATTATAAAAGGGTAAAAGACAGAAAAGACATATTTTTAAAGGGATAAATACAAAAGAAAAAGAGAAAGGAAATAGATGAAAAATAATATGTACTGATTGGGAGAGGGTGTAATAATATAGCAATAACCCACGCCTGGGTGTGGGTAAACCAAACAAAGCCAACCGTGGGTAAATTTAGCATTACCCACACCCAGAAGTGGGTTATTGCTATTATACCATGACATTATTTAAGAAAAGAAACTATCACTTTTCTTAAATAATGGCATAGTATAATGCCTGTTTACTGCCCTTCCGCAGATGTCTGGCATCCGCGGCAGTTCTGATGTACTGCGCCTGCACAGTAAGCTGTTGTGTTAAACTTATTTAACAAAAAAAAGCAGCGGAGATCTTGGCTTTTAATGGGTTTAACATAAGACAGTTAAAATAAGCAACGGAGATCTCCGCCATGTTAAAAGTCCGAACCGGACCTTTTCCATTAGTATAACTCGAGGGCATGCTGGCCAATCAGCGTGCACGTTTTGGGGGGGGGGGTCATGGTATAATTAACATGTTTGACTTGCATACACAAGGTACAGAATTTCATTCTCACCTTTAGGTGAGGGGAATTGGCTAGGCTTAGAATAGCCTATTAAGAAAGCTAGCCTAGTAATTGGCTGTGAGCTTTTGATAACATGAATCTAAGGAAAATGGAAAATGGAAAATTTTAGAGTGCTTTCTGTAATTGTAAATAGTATTAAGAATATAGTAAGAAGAATAGGGATTGTGTAGTGGCATAAAACATGTAATGTGGATATAATTATATTAGAAGACACAAGATTTTTAACAAATGAAGAAAGATTACAAACAGAGGAACTATGGTGAGGAAACATAATCTGGAATTTCAGAAATGTGAGAAGTTCTAGAATAGCCATATTCTGCAGAAATACAGTAAAGATATTAGCTGAGCTATAGCAAAAACGGGAAGGCTAACCACTGTAGAGTTAAAATGGAAGGAACAAGTATATAGAATTATAACATTATGTGCTTATACTAACTGTAAAGAAAGGGAAAGTTTTACTTCATCAGATTTTAGACAGTGTAGTTATAAACATGAATATTATAATAACAGGAGACTAACTGTAATTTAAGAGGCAAGCTTAAAAGGAAAGGAAATGATACAAGAATTATTTTAGAAATTGTAAGATATAATATTTTATTTATTTATTCAACATTTGTTAACCGGGAAAGTCCGACTTAGAACAAAGCCAATTTTCAGCGGTGGCCTGGGGAGAAATGCTCCAGATGCATGTCTTTGTAATGGGGGAAGAAACCCACAAGAACACAGGGAGGGCATACAGACTCCACACAGAAGGCACCCCAGCCAAGAATTGAACCGGAGAACCTCTTGCTGTGAGGTGACAATGCTACCGCTGCACCACTGTGCCATCCATAGAAAGGTAAAATTTTGGGACAAAAATTCATGCACTTCTAAAACAGGTATGTATAGAAGTGGAATGGATTATTTTATAGTATAAGAACATTTAGTTAAAGGAAAAGTGTAGGTAGCTGAAACAGGATTTTATTTTTTTAAGAAACTTTTATTAATTTAACATATTTGCAATATATACACAGAAAGGAAGAAATTCAATATCACATATTGATTTACAATAATAGGAATACATTGAATCATCAAGGTAATCTAACAATTAACACATTAAGATTCTTGGTATTTCAATAGCAACAATTTAAGGTTATTCCAACCAGTAAAAATCTTTGTATGATTTATAGATCTTATTCTGATCACTTTCTTTCAGTTTTACATAGTATTGCTATTACATTTAAAAAATTGTTTGAATGTAAGAACTGAGTTTGATTTCAATTTTTTTTTTTTTGTGATAACTTTTCTAGCAATTGCCAAAAGATCCAAAATATTCTTTGCTCTTTGGCGAAGTGGAACATTCATTGGTACTACTGATGTAGTTAAAGAACAATTATCAGACCATATATAACCCCTTAAAAACATACATGTGAAGTTGTCCTATCTCACTTTCATTCTTGACTGATGGGTTCGGAACCGATCCTCGGTTCCAACTCAGCACAACTTTCTAAAGCTCGAGGTCTTCAGCTAGCTCATGGCTCCTTTCCTATCCCATGATACTGTACGACACTCCACAGATCTCATTTGCCGCTGAAACTAATTGGGTCATCGCAAGCTAGCTCTGGCTAAGTTTAACTTTTTTCTTCTGACAGTCTTGAAGTTGCTGGATATTTACAGTTTACAGTTCAAGAGTGTTATTCTCTTTATCATGTTATTAACACGTTTGTTAATTCTGTGTTTTTTTTCTTTGATATATCTTTTTGACTAGTTGTTCCTGTACAGGCCTTTCTCAAACCTTATCCCTTATAGCTATGTTTTTTCTTCATGGTTACCTAAGATTAGAAGACTTTAACTAGGTAATTGTAGTGGATTGTTAGATAACTGTTGTTTCTAGTTATTAACCTAAATTGGTATATTACTCTTAAACTTACAGTTGTCTGCCGCAGTGGTACAGCGGTAGCGTTGTTACCTCACAGCAAGAAGTTCTCCCGTTCGATTCTCAGTTTGGCTTGGGAGTGCCTTCTGTGTGGAGTCAGCATATCCTCCCTGCGGTCGGGTAGCATTCGAAAGACATGCATGTGTAAATGGGCGTGCCTTCATTGAATGTTGGGCGTCGAGCTGGCACCTCAGAGTTTCATAAAAATCTACTGCCAATCATTAGTGGACCGGATTTCCGCTGTGGCGACCCCTTACCGGGAAAAAGTCGAAATGCAAACAACAACAACTCTTAAACTTGTAGCCATGTTTTAGGGTTTTACCGTGTGCAAGTGGTGTGCCCATTATTAATAGGGGGCTATAACCTGTGTTCTTGTGTTTTTATCTGTTAGTATGGATCGTATATATTTATATATATATATATATATATATATATATATATATATATATATATATATATATATATATATATATATATATATATATATATATATATATATATATATATATATATATATATATATATATATATATATATATAGTTAGATTTAGCTGTTAACCCATTTTACTTAGAGGGTTGTCATCATTTTTATATTGTAATTGTTGGCATTGCTTTTCAGTGCAGTACTGTGAATTGTGCTCCTTTTTTCTTGAAGAGCTGACAGCCTGTTTAAATTAGAAGGCTTATATCTTTGGTTGATCCTGTTTTTTGTTGTTAATAATGGCTAGTAAACAAATAAAAGATACTAAGGAGATCAAGGTCTCAGAATTTAAAAGATGTCTGAAATGCTCACAAAAGATGTTGATTACTGATGGTTATATTGAATGTGTATACTGTTTAGAAGCCCTGCATTTGCAGGAAAGTTTCTCCATTTGTCATTCTTTCAGCTTGAGGGTGTTTCATGAGCAAAAGAACAAGTTGATTCTGAAGGTCTTACTAAAGTCTTCCTTTACAGAGGATTTGGAAAATGGTCAAACTCCTTCAAAAAGCCTCTTCACCTTCATCTAAGTCTGATAAGGGCTCAAAGAGGCTGTCTATTGCCTCATCAGATGGTTCGGAGCCATCCAGTACGATTCAAACATTTTTGGAACCGACAATTTCTACTCAAACTTCTATCTCTGCTCCATCTGTGTCGGGGCTGATGTTAGTTAGTGCTAGGAGCCGATAACCTGTTTTAGATTCAGTGTCTCCTATGCTCAGATCCCCCATTTTATAGTCTATGGCATCACTGGCACCATCCTCTTGTTCTTCCAGAAGTCTATCAGATCTGGATATGGATTGCTTAGTGTAGAAGCTTTTGAGGACAATGGTTCTATCAAAAATTTTGTTGGAACCAACCCGTCAGGCTTCAGATCTGACTATACCAGTTCTCCCTACCTCAATTCCTCCTCCAACCCCCATGGTGGCTTCAGAGCCAGAATGTGTGGAGCTGAAAGTTGTGGATCCAATGGCACCAAGACCAACTTCGGTTTCTTTGGCTCCTACCATCCGGACTACGTTGGCATTGACTGAGGTGTCAAGAGGCCAACACTCTCCGGTCAGTTCCGAGGGAGATAGCCGGACTGAGTTTTTATCGGTTCTGACTTTACCTCTCGGAGTTTGCGCTCAGATGAGTTTGGCTTCTACCTCAACCTCGGGGCCATCTCTCCTAGTTCCGGGGGGGGGGGCTTCTGGTTCCTCAGATCTGCAGCTTTCCTCAGGTCGTGGGAGAAGGGCCTTTGTGGTCATGAAGGAGAGCTTTGTCCCCACAGGCATCCAATTTATCAGACCCTACCATTCCTCCCCCTAGGGCTTAGGTTCCAGCCTCTGCACAATCTGGCCCACAGAGTAAAGATCCAGAGCTCCATGAGGCCCCACAGGGCAAACCCTTCTCTTCAGGAACCCCCCCAGAAGTCTTATCTGAGGAGGCATCCTGAGAAAAAGGTTATGTAAGAGGAAACACCTGGACTCCCCTGAAGAGTCACGGACATCAGACATGGACCTCAATGAATCAGAGGGGTCCCCGTGGTCATCTTCTGAAGCTGTCTCATTTGTAGACATCTTGGAAGTCCTTAAGCAGAGAGGTGGCTGGAAGGCCACTAACCCTTCTGAAGAGGAGTCTGTGTACATGAAGGCTTTTGGTTCTCAATCTTCCAGCTCTTAGGTTTCTCTGCCTTTCAACGAACTCATGAAATTAGTTTGTTGAACAGCATGGGGGTCTCCAGATACAGTGGAATCTGTCCCTTGGAGGACTAATAAATTTATTACTGCACCAGACGACAAAAATTTCTTGACTAAAGGAGTGCCTGTAGATGCTATGGTGATGGCGGTGGCCATCAAAAAGGAGTTATCTGCAACATCCACATCTGTCCATCTGATGAATAAAGAGTTGCGTAGGATGAACAGGTACAGGAAGTGCATGCTCTCATCAGTGATCTTTACACTGTGGCCCCTGAATTACCTAACTCACTTTACAAGGTTACAGAGAGATCTCCTAAAGGAGCTTGGAGATACTCTCCAGGGTAATGTAGCTGTGGGAGTCTCGGATAAGGTAACTTCCCAGCTCTCAACCCTAAACTCAATTGTCAATTCTTCCATGAGAAAAAATAACGACAAAACAAACCTAAAAAACTGAAAAAACAACACCAAAGGCAAGGGTTTACTCCACCAAAACTGTATAAAAACCAACAATCAACGTTAGAGCTTTCATACACATGCAATATGTGAACTTCTTCAGACAAAATTCAAGTTACAAATGATCACTTACATAAGGTACACACTTAATGACATCACCAATCTAATTGAAATATTAAAGGTCCCACACACAAAAAAAATCTAACCTTTCAAGTCATCCTTCATCAACACCCCTTATGATGACTCGTCATTTTTTGGGCCCAAAGTTAAAGAAACACTGACCAGGTGTGAGCAGGAAGGGAATACACTCTCTGCCATTGGAGTCCATTTTTCTACACCTTCAAGACCCTATCCTAAGGGTTAAAAAGGTGGAAAGATGTGGTTTCATAAATCCCAGAGAACCTTTCAAGACACACGTGACGAACTCCCCGCCAGGGGCAGAGGAGGGAAAAACAATGGAAGATGCTGGCCACATAGCAGAGAAGGTCCACAAAATCAGGGTGACTGAGAATCCTTCTTTGGCAAGACCTTCCAGTGTTCCTGAAAGGAAGCCTGACTGTTCCACTCTGGAGGCAGTTGTGGTGTGCTAGTCTTTGTACCCAGACGTCTGGCTAAAAATAACAAAAGACAACTGGGTACAAATGATCATTTCCAGAGGTTACTCTATTCCCTTTTCCAACCCTCCCCCAACCATGATAAGAATTCCAGATGTTCAACCCAGTCACAAGAATCAAGCAACAACTGATATTCAAAAGTTGTTAGAAAAAAGAGCCATCCAACTAGTCCCCGCAGGCCAGAAATTATCTGGAACTTACTCAAGATTATTTTTAGTTCCAAAGAAAACAGGGGACTGGAGACCAATTTTGGATCTCAGCAGGTTAAACAAATCAGTAAAAAAGACAAAGTTCAGGATGGTCATGTTATAGTCAATCCTTCCCTTTCTGGGAAAAGGCAATCAGATGTGCTCCATAGACCTTCAGGATGCATACTACCACATAAAAATGGACAGGCCATCCAGTACCAATTCCAAAAACTGCCCTTTGGGCTCAATATAGCCTCCAGAGTGTTCACCAAATGCATGGTAGTGGTTATGGCCCATCTGAAATGTGGAGGATTCTGGGTGTTTCCTTACTTAGATGACTGGCTCCTTACCGTCACCACCAAGCATTTATTACTACAAGTGAGAGACAACACTTTGGATCTGTGTAGTCAACCTCAGTAAGAAGCTGAGCTCCTTCATAAAATCCTCCAAAGCTAGTTACGAAAACAAAATCGCCACTGATTCTACAGATAACCACAAAGCATTCTATAGCTATGTCAAGAATCTCAATGGCAGCACTCAGATCTGCTCTGAGCTACAGCACAATGGCACTAAATATACGGAACCAACTGATATTGCCAACATCCTGGCAAATAGGTTCAGTGCTAATTTTACCCCTCTCTCACCCCCTAAAATGCCTATCTTTATACCAGAAGAATGCAAAGTTCCTGTAATCATGGCTGCACAGGTAAAAAATACACTCTTCAAAGACAAGAGCACAGCATCCATGGGACCTCATAACATCCCAGGCTGCATTCTACATGAACTGCAGAACAAACTGGCCTCCACCTAAGTACCATGTTCAATCATTGCCACACCTCAGGCTTTGTGCCCACTGAATGGCACACAGCAACTGTTATCCCACTCCACAAAGTGGGAGCCACCACGGACCCTGGGAACTACCACCCCATTAGCCTGACGAGCCTGTTCTGCAAGGCTATGGAATGTATCATCATGGAATTTATAAACAATGACATTGGTAATCTCCAAACTCCAGACCCTACACAGTTCTGATTTGTAAAAGTCAGATCATGTCTCCTAAACCTGATAGACTTCTTTGAAGCGGTCACCAAAACCGCAGATGAGGGTAAGGTGGCCTACACAGCCTATCTAGATCTCGCCAAGGCTTTCAACACCATCCCCCACTCTGGAATTATAGATAAACTCACTAAACTAGGTATATCCCTATGTCACAAGATGGGTTGCCAACTGGATCACTGACAGAACCCATACTGTGAAAGTAGCAGTCTCTATATCCAACTTCAGACCAGTGACAAGTGGAGTACCACAGGGTTCAGTCCTAAGGCCTCTCCTGTTTGGTATCTACTTCTCTGAACTATAGGCTAACACAGAAGGTCTTTGGCTAACAAAGTTCGCAGATGACTGCAAACT
The DNA here is from genome assembly GCF_019279795.1 of Protopterus annectens. NCBI lineage: Eukaryota > Metazoa > Chordata > Ceratodontiformes > Protopteridae > Protopterus > Protopterus annectens. The sequence goes on from NC_056733.1 coordinate 1,958,287,407, forward strand.
AGGAGCCATAGTCAAAACTCCTAATGATGTGCACATCCTACAAAAGGACCTCAATGAGACAGATGCCTGGTGTCAAAGCCATGGCCTCAAGCTCAATGCCAAAAAGTGCACTGTCATCCCTTTTGGTAAAAACTCTGTTCTCATGAACTACCACATAGGCGGTAGTCTACTTAACACTGAAAGTGTGATAAGAGACCTTGGGACACAGGTGGACAGTAGTCTTTCCTTTGATAAACACATCGCCACAGTAATCAGGAAATCCTTCTAAGTGCCACACCTCATCACAAAAGGTTTCTCATCCAGAAAAAAAGAAGTCATTGTTCCCCCCTACTCATCACTCATTAGACCCATTATAGAGTACAACGCACCTTTTGGTATGTACCTCACATGACATCTACAACAACTGGAAAGGCCACAGAAATACCTCACAAAGAGAATTACTGGCCTCAAACATATGCCCTATCCAGACCGTCTCAAAAAACTAAAGCTTTACTCTGTCACATATCGCCTACTCAGAGGTGATCTCTGCCTAACATACAAAACTATGTCAAACCCAGAGCTGTTGGACATGCTCCACTTAAAGAAATCCCAATCCTTCTGAGCTACCCGCTCTAAGGACCTAAACCTTGTCACAGCAATAAATAGAACATGCTGTCAGGGATAGATTCCTGTCCCAGAGACTTCCCACACTCTGGGACAAACTACCTATCTATATCAAACAAAGCTCCTCATTAGCACTCTTGAAGAAAAATCTTGATGATTGGATGGGAGATAGGAAATTCACCCCAGGGATAACTTCTGTGGCTCTGCTTGACAGGGGCACAGGAAAATAATTTTCTTGGGTGGCAAAAGCCAGGGTACCGTTTGGCTGGGCTTATATAGGCCCTAGGGCCAATAGCCTAATACTTACCTATAAACCTATGAACCTATGAACTAGGGATCACAATCAGTTACAAAAAAAATCTGCATTATTGCCGTCTTAGCATATTGCCTTTATAGGAGCAGAACTAAATTCTGTCACAGTGATGGTATCTCTTCCACAAGAACGGATACAAACCCTTTAGAGCAAATCCAAAACCTGCTTTTGAGAATGAAAGTCCAAGCAAAAACTGTTCTCAAAGTGTTAGGGACAATGGCCACAGCAGCCATGATACTCCCCCTAGCTTGGATGTATATGAGAATTCTCCAGTGGCTTCTTTTTACCCACTGGTCCATCCAAAAACTACCGAGGTTATACCAGATAATTCGGAAAACTCTTGCAAAAGGGACCTAACCTGGTGACTAAGTTCAGATCAAGTCACCATAGGTCGTCCTTTCACTCTACCTCCCCCATTAGCCACAATGATCATGGATGCTTCCCAGAAAGGGTGGGGGGCATTATCAGAGAAAGACAGCCCAAGTCACTTGGCAAGAACACGAGACTCACCTGCACATCAGTGTACTAGAGATGAGAGCAGTGCTATTGGCGTTGCAAGCATTTCAACACTCTCTTCCTCAAGGAACTATTGTAATCCAGATGGACAACATGTCTGTTGTGTGGTACATCAACAAACAAGGAGGAACCAAGTTTTACCCCTTTTGTTGAGTGGTCCTCAGAGTTTGGCAATGGGCAACCTCATCCCAGCACTTTCTAATAGCAACACACATCCCGGGGAAATCTAACGTGATTGCGGACAAACTCAGCAGGGCAATTCTAATGCCCCCTGAGTGGTCCCTGAAGCAAGAAGTGATGGAAATTATTTTATGCAAATTGGACTAGCCTTGCTGCGATCTCATTGCCATGTCCATAAACACAAAATGCAGCAGCTACTTAGCCCTTATCCCCCCAACGGGGGAATCACCAAGGGACACACTTTTACACGATTGGCCCCTGTGTCTCCTTTATGCTTTTCCCTCTTTTCCACTGGTACCCAAGGTTCTTCAGAAGGCAAGTTCACTGGGAGGGATATTAATCCTGATAGCAGAATACTGGCCTCATCAAATCTGGTTTCCCCTCTTACAGCCTCATCTACAGGAAAAGCCTTGCATCCTGGACCCAGTACCAGATCTCCTGACACATTCTTCAGGAGCTTTTCATCCATCTCTTTCCACCCTCAAGATGACAGCTTGGCTGCTCCAGTTCCCAAAATAGTCAGGTCACAACATCTTTCATCTGCAGTTCAACATATTCTGATTTCTTCTCACAAATCATCTACCAGGAAATTGTACCTCAGTAAATGGAAGAGATTTTCTTCCTGTGCCTTACAAAATCATATTGATCCATATTCAGCTCCCATATCATCCATACTAGAATTATTGGCTAAATATTTTAATGAAGGAGCTATGGCAGCGACTATTAGAGCTCAATTGGCAAAGGAGATTCAAGTATAATGTCTCAAAGGCTTGCAAAAGCCTTCTTAAGAGGCATGAATCTATTAAGACCATATATCAGACCACCGTTACCACCACTGAATCTCAACTTTCTTTTGTCCAAAATAATTCTTCCCCCCTTTGAACCTGAATCATCATGTGACTTGAAATTTCTCACCTGGAAAACTGCCTTCCTAGTGGATATCACATCAGCCAGGAGAGTATGTGAACTGCAAGCCTTGTCCATTAAACCTCCATACATGCTGTTTCACAATGATAGAGTGTCACTCTGGACAAAGCCATCCTTTTTACCCAAAGTATGCTCAAAAACTAACCTCAATAAATTTATTGACCTACCAGTATTCTTCCCCAAGTAAGGCAATAAGGCAGAATACATGCTACATCAGTTGGACATTCACAGACAACTATGTTTCTACCTGCATAGAGTAAAAGACTTTACAAAATCTGATCAACTTTTTCTATCCTACTCAGAAAATAAAAAAGGCCTTCCAGTAGCAAAAACTACCTTGGTAGGCTCAATGCATTTTGTTTGTATATAATTCAACAAATAAAGAACTGCCACAAGGGATCAAAGCTCATTCAAAAAGGGCAGTATCTACTTCCTCTGCTTTCTGTACTAGGCTTCACATAGATACTATTTGTGCAGCAGCTACATGGGCTAACCGTCATATCTTTATCACGCATTACAAAGTAGACATGGCCTCCAGGGACAGGCCATCTTTTGGTTCCATTGTTCTGAAGAATATACTCCCTTGAGCCACCCAAGAAGAAAGGTGCTAGGATTGCTGTCCCATCAGTCAAGAATGAAATTGAGATAGGACAACTTCATATAAAGAATTTATGTACCTACCATAACGTTCCATGTGAGTTATCCATCTCACCCTTCATTCTTACTTCCCATCCACCTAACCACCTTCCTTGAGTTCTGGAAGAATGAGAGGTGGTTTTCTCCTTTTGGCTATTGATCTTTGACCCTATTCTAAGTCTGGTAAAGGCATATACTTGATTAAGATATCTATTTCCTTTTTATATAAAAAACAGAACATCAGCAAACAAGATCTGGGGAATGCCCTACAGCAACATGGGATAGGAATGGAGCCATGAGCTGAAGACCTCGAGCTTTTGAATGTAGTGCTGAGTTGGAACTGAGGATCTGTTCTGAACCCATCAGTCAAGAATGAAGGGCAAGATGGGCACCTCACATGGAACGTTATGGTAGGTACATAACTTCTCTTTATATCTTCCCAATATACATTTAATTTTTCACAATCCATAAACATATGTATCCAATCAGCTTTTACATATTTCCTACATCTCCAGCAAACTGAAGATGTCATTTTAATAAACTCAGAGATTTTATAGAGAGTAACAGATATTCTATGTATATATTTCCACATAAAAAGTTTGCAGTATAAACTTGAAGATGTTTGACTAACTGATTTAAATTGCATTTTATTCTTGCTATCTATTGAGTCACTCAATCCACTATTATCTAAAATGTTCCATAATTTTGCATCAAAATTATTATCATATTATTTATAATGAACTTAAGTGGCTGTATGGTATGTAGAGCCATGAAAACACTCTTCCTTTGTATGTCAAGCTATCTTCGATAACAGCATTCATTATTCATATAATGGGGAATAATGTTGTGTTTGTCTTCATGAAACAGGATTTTCTGATCATCTTCCAATATGTTAAGAGATAAAGAAAAACAAGGAATATATAAAAATAAGCAAAGGAATAAAAGGCTAAATGAGAAAGCATGGAATGAAGAAGGAAACAGATTAGTAATACATTTATGGAAAGACCATATTACTGTAAGAACATTTTATAAAAAATAGTAGTTGATTATTAAGGGAAATATAAAAAAAATGTTTTCTGCAGTGGCAATATGATGTGAGAAAAGTAGAGAAAGAAAAATATAAGGGAACATATAATGGCGCATGGGATGATTTAGAACAAAATGACAGAAAATTCTTTGACAAAGAAAAAAGAATTATATGAAAGAAATCAAGAAAATGAAATAATTGTTATATAAGCAAAGATATTTTAACAAGGAAAAAGAGAAGTATTAAGCTATGTAAGCAGATTAGTAAAGGAAGATGTTAGAATAATGACAGATAACAAATAAATGTAAAAGAAGAAACAAAGAATGACTAGTGCAATACAATATGTACAAGAAATGTTTAAAGAAAAAAGAAGATAGTGAAAACATTGGAAAAAAGTGTAAAAAATGAGAATAAAGAGTTGGGAAAAAAGATTTCTTTAAATGAGCTAAATGAAGTATTAGTGCAAGTAAATATCGATTCAGATGTGTGACCAGATTGAATAGGGTATGAAATCAATAAAAAAATTAAGGGATTGGCAATAGAAATATTTTTTAAATATTTTGAATAAATAGTTAAATGAAGGATTTATAGATAAAGAAATATGTAGTGAAATACTTCAATTCAATTTGGAAGAAGGAAGACAGAAGATTAAGAAAACTGGAGACTGATAGTACTGAATAATAATGATTATAAGATCTTTATAAAATAATACAAAAGACATCTGAAACTGAAATGGAAAATATTATGGAAGATAGTATACACAGTACAAAAGGGAAGGGTTATGAAGAATTTTTAATGATAGTTAGAGAAATAGTGGGTGATATTAATAATAGAAAAAAATAAGTGAATATCATGATAGGAGACCTTAATGAGGCATTTGATACAATTGGACATGAAATCTTATGGGACATAATAAAATAATATAGGTGCAAATTCAATAAAGCTTACACAGTCCAAAAATAATGTGTTCATATTGTGGCATGATGCACACATGTTAGTACACCATTTTAAATTCGGTAAGTGGCTCTACATGGTATGTAGAGCTGCACAAACACAGTAAACATTATGACATGCTAATTGCAGCATAAGAAGCTGAACTTTATGTTAATCAACTAATTCAAGATGGAACAGCTATTCAACAAACTATAACATAATTGTGTAGAATCTGTAAGTTTTCCATTCAAATTTCAAAACCTATTGGAATACAGTCACTGAAGGTACTCTGCACAGAAACAATGTTAGAGGCTGCAGTTGCTGTTATATATATTTATGTGCAACAGGCACAAGTCTATGCTGCTGCTGCTGCAAGTAGACCCCATCCAAGAAGAAGAAAAAGGGTATTTAGACCCCTGTTATCTTATGATGGTCTGCATGATGTAGAAATTGTGCAGTGCTACAGGGTAGATAAAGACACACTATGTAAACTCTGCAACCTCTGTCCACAACTGGGAGCAAGGGCAAATCAAGGGGAAACAATACCTTTGAAGACTAAGGTATGCATAACACTTAGAATATTAGCTACAGGAACCTTTCAGAGGCCAACAGAGCACATGTGGGGGATAGCATAAGCATCCACATCCAGGATCCTACATCAACTCCTAAATGCTATGCTACATCATGCCACTGATTACATACAAGTTTCCCCATACGTCCATGGAAATACCAGGATAACAACATTTACTACACAATTGCAACAGCAAAACTCTTATAACCTAACTTTTGATGTGGAAATATACAAATATTATCATTAAAACAACATGAAAAGAACAGTCTGTATAATCCAAGGAATAGCACAATTAACTTGTTATGGATGCTTTCAACACAATTTTCACAATATGTATACACATGTATAACACAAAAGAAAATAGTATACAACTGCTAGGCACTTCTCAGTGTGTACAACACTTCCATGGCAGTGTCTATGGGCCATCTTAGAAGCATTACAACCATGTGTCATTGCCAATATAGTACTTAACATTGCCATGGAATAAGATATAAAAGAAACTAAGGTAACCAATTTTAACAATAACTCTTGTAATGACAGTTAATAAGGCTGTCTATCTGTGAAAGTTAAAGCATGGCAAAATGTATTATGCCAAGAGTAAGGTATAAGAAGTGCAAACAGATAACAGTTTAATCCCTTAAGACATATTTCTATGTAACACATGAACACATCTAGGATGTACCTGAAAAATACAAGCATACCTTAGCAACATCAGAAGCCTTTTGTGCAGCCACATGTAAAGAAATCTCAGTCTTTTCTGTTCTACAAATGTACAAGTCCTCTCACCTTCATTTTCTCCAGCTACATTGTTAACCTGTTATGGTGAATACTCATGCCACAAAGCACAGTGAAGATGCAACTGAGGTGTGAACTGATTAGAATTGTTGAATCCCAAACTTTTGTATTTTTGTAGCAGATGTAACCATAGTCTAGGCACTCCCTCAGTGTTTGTTGCTAATGGATTGCAACTGTAAATGTTTTTTAGGAGGGAAAAGGAATACACAACAATTCAGACTCCCTACCTGTAGTGAGTATGTCAGCCAGGATTCACTTACAAAGTGTAGAATTAATTGGGGTCCAGGGAAGTAAATAGTGTGGAAAGAAATAGCCAGGGAATTGTTATGGCTAGGCTTGTATAGGCCCTACGGCTGATAGGCTAGTACCAACTTATGAACCTAAGTGGATAGCACACATTTCTCAGTTTCTGTTCGCTAACAATGAAACTTCCCTGACTTTTTGAACAATGTATATTATTGTCATTTAATATCCTCATACATTTTAGGGACAATAATACAAAATGCCTTGCAGACTGCATGTCTGAAATTACTGCTCAGATAAGAGAAGAATGAACACAATACACAGAGAAGACAGAGCTGAATTGGTGCAAACAATATCAATGGTTGTGTGATCAGTCATTACACTAAACATGTAATTAACACATGTACAAACAACTGAGAGTGTACAAGTGTTATGTCATGTTAATACCGTGGATGAAAGGGGAATATTTTATGCACAATGATTTGCATTCTTGCTGCAAAGCTGTTTCTGTTGCAAAAGGGGATGAAACACCCTTACTGAGTTTTGTAGGTTTGTTACTGTGACAATTCAAATTTTGAGTTGTGTAAAAATCTGTAATGTGTGCTTCAGTTTACTTTGTACTGCTGTTTATGTTTTTGTTTTATATACTAATATTTTCAGAGTGTGCAGCTTAGCTCAAACACAGTGAAATGGATAAATACAAACTTACTTGTTTGATAAGTACTGCTGTAATTCAATTGTATGTGTAGCACACATGGTAAACATGATGAGCCACCTGGTATATACTAATTATAGCTCATGGTTCGAATCCCACATTTACCTTTTAAGGATAAAACCTAATAAACACTGCTTAGAAGGATAAAACAAGGTGAGTTTTGCCTGCCAAATTTCTGCATCATTTATCTTCAAGCAAACATGGTCTAACAGCACACACAAGAAGAAGGCAGAACAACTGCAAATAGGAAGCAGACAGAAGTCAATTTCAAAAAAATACATATTTGAATTTTATGCTTACCATCACTCAAACCCACTATGCACTGTTGGGCGGCAGTAAGCACACATACACAGTAATGAAAGTGAAAATAAAGAGCTGCTGCTTACCTATTTCTGTGGCAGCAGTTGTAAGTTAAGAGTTGTAGTACAGGTGAGTCTGACGTCTAATCCAGCTAAGGCCAAACTTTTATTACTGATGTTCCATTTTACTTTATATAAAAATTAACCATAGAAAAATAGTTTCACATAGGAATAAATATCTATATCATGTGCATTGTGCATACAAAGGATATCAGACATATATTATCATAGTGTCATAGGATGTTATTAGGCTAATGACACTTGGGCCCTTACAAGCCTTGTCAAGTTCTAACCTTATTTCCATGATCAGCACCTATTGCCTCTGTCCAAGAGGGACACCGGTGTAACCCGTGTGGTGAATTTACAGTTACCTATCAAAGTCATCCAGACTGTGTTTGAAGAAGGCCAATGAGGTGCTCTGTTTGGCATGAACTGGGAGTCTGTCCAAAAGGTGTGGTAACATCTAGGAGACAAAACTACCCCTCCAGCAGTTCTATTAATTTCACATACCAGGTTAAGGTCTTTAGAGTGAGCAACCAGTGTAGCATTTGAATTTGTGATATGCAGCATTTCCAGTAAAGCAGGGTCAGATATTGCCTTATATGCAAGGCAGAGATTACCTCTGAGTAGTTTGTATGAAACAGAATAAAGTGGCAGTGATTTCAGACAATCCACATAACACAGATGCTGAAGACCTTGAAATTTCCTTGTAAGGAACCATTGTTGAATTTTCAATTGCTGCACGTGCTTGGAAAGGTACATACCAAAAGGGGTGTTGTACTCAATTATTGGTCTGACAAGGGAAGAGTATAGGGAGGTTAAAACTTCTTTTTTTTTCTGGAGGCAATACCCTTACTTATGAGATGAGTAATAAAGAATGCCCTTCTTATCACTGTGGAGACATGGTGATCAAACGTAAGGTTGCTGTCAACCTTTGTGCACAGGTCTCTCACCACTGAGTGCATATTTAGGGTGTTGTTATTGATGTGGTAGTTAACAGGAACATTGCTCTTACCGAAAGGGATAATAATGCATTTTTTTGCATTCAGTTTAAGGCCATGACTTTGGCACCAATCATTTGTTTGTGTAAGACCTTCTTGTTGGATTTTGTCATCATTTGCAGATCATATGACTGCTCCCAGTTTGCAGTTGTCAGCAAACTTTGTCAGCCACAGACTTTTAGTTTTTATTTGTACTTCAGAGAAACAGATTCCAAACAGTAGTGGTCCCAGAACTGAATCCCATGGAATACCACTGGTTAGAGGTCTGCTGCTAGAGGTTGATTCCCCTATTTTGACTATATGGGTTCTATCGGTGAGACAGTTTCCCCATCTAATGATATAAGGTTTGATACCCACCTGGGTGAGTTCATTAATAATGCCTGAGTGGGGAGAGTGTCAAAAGCCTTAGCTAATTCTAGGTAGGCTGTATAAATAGCTTTCCTTTCATCCAGGGCCTTGGTGACTGCCTCTATGAAGTCCACAATGTTTAAAAGGCATGATCTCCCTTTGACAAATCAAAACTTTGTAGGGTCAAGTGTTTGGAGATTACCTATATCTTTGTTGATAAGGTCCATCATGGTTCACTCCATGGCATTGCAGATAAGGCTAATAGGTCTGTAGCTCACGAGGTCAGTGGAAGCACCATCTTTGTGCAAGGGAATAACAGTGGCCATTTTCCATTCAGCAGGGATGAAGCCAGTGCTTAGACTATATTTGAAAAGAGTACCCAAAGGTGTTGCTAATTCTTGTTGGAGCCCATGTAGGACACAGCCTGAGATTTTATCAGGTCCCATAGGTGATGTGTTTTTGGCCTTAGAGAGGGTGTTTGTGACCTGCTCTTTAGAGATACAAGGTAGGGAACAGGTGGTAAGGATGTCATGGGGTACATGTGGCTGGGACAGGAAAGTGAAGTTTTTACAGGACCTGTTGGCCAATAGATTAGCTATGTCCACAACCTCAGTATATGCAGTATCATTAATTGCCAGTTTGGCACAAATCTGCTGCATTTCCTTTTAGGTTATGGGTGTAACTAAAGAGCACCTTGTGGTTGTCCTGAGTTGAAGAAGCTAATTTAGATTTATAGTTTGCTTTGGAGGACTTCACAAGAAGTCTTATTTGCTTGTTTAAGCTTAGGAGGAAATGTTTCCAGTTTAGGGGTAACTCCTTCTTACTTTTAGACAGCAGTTTCTTCCTCTTATGGTAAAGCCTGTTGATGGCAGTTGTCCACCAGGCAGGTTTGCTCTTCTTTGAGGAGTTTGTTTTGGTGATATCAGGTACGGCCAAGTCAATGAAGTTATACATGTGTTTGTATAAATAACTGGTAGGGAACTTGGCATGGCCGCCAGTTCCAGCTGAGGGAGGAGGTGCAGTGAAGCTATTTATACCATCCCGTAAGAGGTTATAATCTGCTTTGGAGAAGTTTTTTTAGTTTAGTTGCTGATAGAGGGGGTCAGGTGTGATAGCTACTTCAAATGAGACTGATTTGTGGTCAGATCTCATCATCTGGTTGTGTTTGTTTGTTCTGATTTCCTGCCAAGGAGTGTATCATATAACTGATTTAGTTTTCCAACCTCCCTCCCTGTTGGTATCCTGTTCTTATGCTTTGTGGTTTAGCAACTGCACACCCCTACTGTAATTGGGACACTCCTCCCAGTCTAGTGTCATTAGGTAATTCTACCTAATACAGAGAGAAAATTTGACGAGGCCAACCAACCTTGAATTATCTTCTGCTCTTCCTTTCTCCCTTTCCACTTTACTAAAAAAAAATTCTAAGTTTGTTTCCTGCCTTTCCTGTAACTAGTCTAGTCCAGATACAGATTTGCTGTATCCAGGACTGTTTGTAAGCTTCTGAGCCTCTCAAGCCTTTCTATGTTGGAGGGAAGACTTCTAGCTTATCAGTGGGAGTGGTAAGCATTAGGTAGCCTATCTACCACAAGAAGAGTGGTTTCTGGCCCAAAAATTGTAGTATATTGGCCATTTGGGCAGTTTTTCTATCTATTTCAACTTTCTAGTTTAAAAGCCTGTGTTTGCGCTTTTCCTGCCTTTCCTGTAACTAGACTAGTCCAGATACAGATTTGCTGTATCCATGACTGTATGTAAGCTTTTGAGTCCACCAAGCCTTTCTCTGTTGGAGGGAAGCCTTCTAGCTTATCAATGGGAGTTGTAAGCACTAGGTACCCTAGTTACCAAAAAGGGAGAGGTTTTTGGCCCAGAAATTGTAGTTTATTGACTGTTTGGGCAGTTTTTCTATCTCTTTCAACTTTCTGCTTTAAAAGCCCATGTTTGCACTTGTTTCCTGCCTTTCCTGTAACTAGTCTAGTCCAGATACAGATTTGCTGTATCCAGGACTGTTTGTAAGCTTCTGAGCAGTGACAAAGTCTGCTCTTCAATTTTTCCCTTAGATCTACTCGTTCTCTCCTCTCCTGCACTTTTACTAGCTTAATACTCTAGCACATTACCAGTTTTCTTGTAGAAATTATTGTAGCACACGAAAGTGCTACCAGCACTAAACGTTCTACAAGGAAACAGCTCCAGTACTTATTATTAATGCCCACGCCTCAAGGCATGACTAAAGGTCAGTTCCTTGTGCTTTCTCCTATTAACCTGGTGAACTTGGGCATTCTGAGGCAATGCAGCAACTGCCTCATGTTTACTGACAACCCTATCATCTTACCTCCCAACAGACAGAAGCCACGCACTCTCCAGCCAAGACCGGAATAACTGGTCAAGAGGAGAATGCCAACACTTGCACCACACCACATGGAACACATAGCCCTCCAGAACACTCACCAGCACTGCCTTCACATAAAAACACAAACTGCACACCCACCTTCGCGGAAGCTCTCAATAAAAATCTACTCAAACAGCAGAGACCTCCAAGGCAGAAATGCACTCGACGACCACAATACAACACTAACCACGAGACACATAACCCTCCTAAACAGTGTGCCACTCAACCAAAGCCCCTATGCAAAACAGCATGCCCAACACACTAGTCATAGGTGACTCGATAGTGAGACACACTGATGTCCCACTCACTAGGTTGAATAAGAAGAAAGTAGCAGTCAGCAGCCTGTCAGGCACCAGGATCCACCACATAAAGCATGCACTCAGGTTCATCAACAACAGGTACTAGTATGACTCTGTCATTGTACATGTGGGTGTAAATGACCTGAGATGTACCTCCCTGGAGTACATGAAAAGAGGCATGGAGGAGATTTCGGATTATGCAGCCCAGGCGGGTATGACCCTAGCCATGAGCAGCATCCTACCATCACCCAGAATGATACCACAGTGCAAGCAGAAAGTTATTGATTTCAACAATTGGCTAAGTTTCTGGTGTCATTCTAAGGGGATCTAGTATCTTCCTGGGATGACATGATTGACATACCTCAATGCGTTGCCAGAGATGGCCTGCATCTGTTCACCCCTGGGCTTCCAGATACTGGCCAAGGATCTTGCCACCCCTCTAGGGCCTTTTTTAGGTGGTGTTCCAAAGATCAAATTACCACCACAACAGCTACAAAGAAATGCAATCTGAGAGTCATACTGCTCAATGCTAGAAGTCTAAATCTCAAAATGCACTTGCTTGAAACACCCCTTAAAATAGAGAACATCGAAATTTGTGCTGTAACAGAGACCTGATTCAAGGCAGCAGAAAGCACCCCTGCACTACCTGGCTATAACTCATTCCACACCTTACGGACCCAGAACTTGGACTGTAGCTCCACAGGTGGTGGTGTTTCATATTCATAAAGGATGTGCTTACTTCCAGACTGGTAGCCCAACATAACGCATTTGAGATACTTCAGGTGCAGCTAACATTGGGAAAGACACTGATTCAGGTCGTAGCCTGCTATACATCCCCAACCATGTCCCAAGACTCACACTCCACATTTCTAAGCACCCTGGAGAATATTAGGGTCCAACCTATCACTCTCATACTGGGCGATTTCAACTACCCCTCCATTAACTGGGAAAACTACTCATGTACCAATAGACTTGCCCAATGCTTTCTGGAATTCATTAATTCCAATGCTCTGGGCTAGCTCATTCTTACCCCCTCTAGAGGTAGCAACATTCTTGACCTGGTCATTACTAACAGCCTCAACCATTGCTCTACACCAATAGTCAACTCCTCCCTGGTTAGATCTTACGACAAACTAATCAACTTGGAAATCCACATCCCAGACCCCCCCCCCCCCACCAAAGGTATCCACCATGACAAAATTCTCCAAATTTAACTTTGGGCTTCTAAAAATAGAGGTGGCTAACTTCACAGCACCCATGCAAATGGAGAATAGTTGCATGACTGCTGAATCATACACCAATGCACTGTATGAATACGTAAACAAATGCCTGGATCTTGTCATACCCAATAGAACCAAGACAATCTCCTCAAAATAAAAAGGAAGCCAGTCTGGTGGTCCCCTGCCATAAACAAACTCTACAACAGAGGAGGAAACTGATGGGGAATAAGGCGAAGTCCCAAGACTGGAAAAACTCCCTCATCAGCCTCAACAAAAGGTTGAGATCCCTCATCAAATCCTCTAAAGCTAGCTATGAAAACAGAACTGCAGCAGATAGTAAAGACAAACCCAAGGCCTTCTATAGTTATGTAAAGAATCTCCATGGCAATACCCAGATTTGCTCTGAGCTACTGCACAATGGTACCTCCTAAACCAAGCCAACAGATATTGCCAATATTCTGGCCGACAGATTCAGTGCTAACTTTACCTCTCTACCCCCCAAAGGACCAATCACAATACCAGTAGATTGCCAGGCACCCAGTATTACTGCTGCACAGGTTAAAACAGCACTGTCCAATGCCAAGAATACAGCTTCTGTGGGAACTGACAATATCCCTGGCTGTTTTCTACATGAACTACAGAGTGAACTGGCATCTCACATATATGCCATTGTCAATCACAGACTCACCCTTGTTGAGGTCCCAGAAAAGCCACAGCTCGAACAAAAGAATGAAGGCAATAAACTTTTAAACTTTTAATCCATACGAAAAATCCAACAATAAAAACTTGGTAAAGGCATAAAAAATCTTCCCTGGTTAAGCGCTTTCATCTGCAGGAAATGCAGATTTCATCAGAACCATGATCAAGGTGCTGAGTACTCTTTTATAGCTGATTTTGGCGCCAAAATTCAAAACCAAGTATGAAGAAACTAAAAAACTAAAAACAATGTCCCTATCAAAGGTGAATTAATTTAAGTTAATTAAAAAACATTGTTAATAAATATTGTTAATAAATAATGTAAATAAATATTGTTAATAAAATACACAGGAAATTTTGGCCAAAAATATACAGCCTACTTGTTAATACTGGAATAATGATAATCATGATATTTAATTAATGATAATATTTGTTGAATAGATGTGATGCTTGAAGAGAGTATCAATAAAAATCAATAAAAATGATCTACTCACAAACACAATCTATAGAGGAGATGAACATCTACCTAAAATCATTCCATTAATAAAAATGGTTTGATACTAATATGGTCATTCAATCCAGGACTAGTAGTGGCATCACAAAACATTTGCCACTTACTTTCTAATAGTCCCAAAAAAACTTTCCAGTTGCCTTCGCAACCTTTAGAGTCAATGTGGTCAATAATACTAAAAAGAAAAGTGTGTTCCTGCCCTCTATCTAAAACGTGCTTACTAAGGGCATTATTACAATCCTGTTTTTTAATCTTATATAAATGCTCGTAAATTCTAGTTTTCAGTTTTCTCTCGGTCTTCCCGATGTAATATGCATTACAACCAGTGCATAAAGCGACATAAACTACTCTCGATGTGTTACAATTACCTATTAAATTAACCAATCTAGTTTTGATGGTGTTGTTCAAAATTATTATTTTGGTTTCATTAATGTTCTTACACTGATTGCATGCACCACACTTTGTTGTTCCTTTTTTATTATTAATGTCCTTATCCCTTGCCTTTTTGGTGACCTTTTTACTCTCCAGCATATTTTTGATGTTTAAAGATGTCTTATAAACACATTTTGGGATAGTCCCCACTATTTTCCCTACATCTTCTGATACAGTTAAAATATTCCAATGTTTAACTAAAATTTCTTTAATTACATTTGTGTATGGGCTAAACATAATTACACAAATGCTACTATTATTATAATTGACTCTCTTATTGGAATTAAAAGGTTTCCCCAACAAAGGTGGATACTTCTGTCCCCATTCCTTTTTAACAAACGTAATTATGGGGGTTAACATAGAAACTGGGTACCCCCTTTTTGTAAACATATTGAAAACGTTGTCCAATTCTTTTTCCATAATAGTTTTATTGGATGACATACGTGCATTGACCTTTAAACACATTTTTGAAAACATGAGGTGGTTGACTACTCCCATAAAATAAATAATCATTGGAGAATGTGTTCTTTCTGTAGATTCTTGATTCAAACCCTTTGCTACTATTATTAACATATGTATCAAGATACGAAATCCCTTCCTTTTCCACTTTATAAGTAAATTTCAAAAAACAAGTCGTATTGTTTAAATAGTCAATAAAACTCTCAATAAGATCTTCGGGTCCGTTCCAGAGGATGAATAAATCATCCAGGTATCTTGTGTAATATACCATATATTTATAATATTCACTGGGGAATATAAATAATGATTCCCATTCTAACATGACCAAGTTGGCGAACACAGGGGCACAAGAGGCCCCCATAGCTACGCCCTTGGTCTGCCTGAACACTTCTCCTTGAAATTGTAGGTAATTGTAATCCAAAATTAACCCCATCATGTCGACAATGAGGTTAATTCTCTCCCAACTCAAAGTAGAATATTTTCTTAAGCTTTCAAAAAAGTATTCCAAGCCAATTTCTTTTGGAATACTTGAAAAAAGGTCAACATCATCAATTGTTAAAAATAAAAGATCACTTTGCCAAATATCTGAAGTCAAATTTGCTAAAAAGTTCCATGAATCCTTAGTGAGGTGTCTGACATTGTCATAAACATGCTTAGTCCATCCGTCAATGATAACCCCCATGTTGTATGTCTTAGATTTAGAACCAGAAATAATAGGTCTAAAAGGGGGTTTATTCAAACATTTATGTATTTTCGGGATGCCAAAAATAATAGCCATTTTTGGAAACTCTTCTCGGATGAACTCGTAAACCTCATTGGTTATTCGGTCATCTAGTAAATATTCCTCTAAAACTAGGTCTATTCTCCTATAACCTATGTTAATTTGGTTTACTGAAACTTCTTCGTAGTTCCCAGAAAGGTGGAGAATGTTATGGATTTCGTTGTTGTAATCCAGGGTGGAAAAAATAATAGATATAATAAAAAATAAATAATAAAATTCTCCAAATTTAACTTTGGGCTTCTAAAAATAGAGGTGGCTAACTTCACAGCACCCATGCAAATGGAGAATAGTTGCATGACTGCCGAATCATACACCAATGCACTGTATGAATACGTAAACAAATGCCTGGATCTTGTCATACCCAATAGAACCAAGACAATCTCCTCAAAATAAAAAGGAAGCCAGTCTGGTGGTCCCCTGCCATAAACAAACTCTACAACAGAGGAGGAAACTGATGGGGAAAAAGGCGAAGTCCCAAGACTGGAAAAACTCCCTCATCAGCCTCAACAAAAGGTTGAGATCCCTCATCAAATCCTCTAAAGCTAGCTATGAAAACAGAACTGCAGCAGATAGTAAAGACAAACCCAAGGCCTTCTATAGTTATGTAAAGAATCTCCATGACAATACCCAGATTTGCTCTGAGCTACTGCACAATGGTACCTCCTAAACCAAGCCAACAGATATTGCCAATATTCTGGCCGACAGATTCAGTGCTAACTTTACCTCTCTACCCCCCAAAGGACCAATCACAATACCAGTAGATTGCCAGGCACCCAGTATTACTGCTGCACAGGTTAAAACAGCACTGTCCAATGCCAAGAATACAGCTTCTGTGGGACCTGACAATATCCCTGGCTGTGTTCTACATGAACTACAGAGTGAACTGGCACCTCACATGTATGCCATCGTCAATCACAGACTCACCTCAGGCTTTGTCCCTAAGAAATGGTGCACTGCTACAGTCATCCCTCACCACAAAGGAGGAGCAACTACAAATACCAGCAATTATCACCCCATTAGCCTGACGAGTCTGATATGCAAAGCTATTGAATGCATCATCATAGACCTAATAAACAATGGTATAGGGAATCTCCAAACTCTGGATCCTACACAGTTTGGTTTTGGGAAGGGTAGATCATGCCTGCTCAACTTGGTTGACTTCTATGAGTCAGTCACCAGAGCTGTGGATGAAGGCAACGTGATTCATACAGCCTACCTTGATCTGGCCAAGGCCTTTGATACCATTCCCCATACCATACCATATTACTAGGTGGGTTGCAAACTGGTTCACAGATAGAACCCACAGTGTGAAAGTAGCTGACTCCAAGTCAGACTGCCAACCGGTCACAAGTGGAGTCCCACAGGGTTTGGTCCTGGGTCCTCTCCTGTTTTGTATCTACTTCTCTGAAGTCCAGGCCAAAACAAAGGGACTCCAGCTGACAAAGTTTGGGGACGACTGCAAGTTGGGAGGTATTATTAACTCCCCAAGTGATGTTGACATTCTACAGAATGGCCTCAATCAGACCAACGACAAGTATCAGAACCATGGCCTTAAGCTCAATGCCAAAAAATGTATTGTCATCCCCCTTGGGAAAAACCTGGTTCCCTTGAATTACCACATTGATGGTAGTCCATTGAATATAGAAGGCATTATAAGAGATCTGGGAACACAGGTTGATAGCAACCTCTCTTTTGACCACCACATTGCCACTGTGGTCCGAAAGTCACATCTCATTACTAAGGGTTTTCCATCCAAGAAGAAAGAGGTCATTGTCTCTCTCTAGTCTTCCTTCATTAGGCCAATCATCAAGTACAATGCCCCATTTGGCATATACCTCACTAAACACCTGCAACAACTGGAGAGGCTGCAAATGTACCTCACAAAGAGGATCCTAGGCCTTAAACACCTGTCCTATATGAACAGACTCAAAAAACTCCAACTATTCTCTGTCTCATATTGCCTACTTAGACCCGATCTCTGCTTGACTTACAAAGCCATGACTGACCCAGCTCTGTTAGAAATGCTACATCTAAAGAAATCCCAATCCCTCCACACCACATGCTCCAGAGACCTCAACTTCATTACCACAATCAACAGAACATGCTGGAGGGATAGGTTCATAACCCAGAGACTGCCCCATGCTATGGAATAGACTTCCCATACATATCAAGCAGAGCACCTCACTGGCCCTCTTTAAAAGAAATCTTGATGAGTGGGTGGGAAATAGAAAATTCACCCTGGAGTTCACTCCAGTGGCTCTACTCAACAGAGGCATTAGGAACTAAGGTTGGGTGGCATGATGCCAGAGTAACCCTATGGGCTAAGCTTGTAAAGGCTCCAGGGCCATTAACCTAGTACACACCTATGAACCTATGAACCTTTATATATTTCATCATCAAGTGCTTGAATTATCAAAAGTTAGAGCACTAGGAATACAGACTAAAACATTCAAAAATTCACTTTTCAAACATTGCTAGTATCCGTGTGTGCAACATCGCAGTAAATGAGGACTGATAATTTGCCCTTTTTCTACTATAGTGCAGTATTGGAGTTGGTATATAAAATTACAGGTGGTGTGCCATGTACAGGGAGTTTGTCTGCTGCAAAAGATACGTACAGTAAACTCTCAGTTAACCAGCACCCATGGGAATTGGTAGATGCTGGATAACTGTAGTTTCTGATTACTTGAAAGCTATTATTAAAAATAGGCCTGACTAATACCATACCCTACGCTATTTCTTTCGTTTGACTTGTTCTCAGGTTGGGGAAAGAGGGAATTTATTCCTATCTTCTTTTTAGAACTCTAAAACTCTAAAAATGTAAGGTATGTTTCTGCAGGGGGAAACAGAAAGTGCAAGAAGTATTTCTTCGATTTTTTTTTTTTCGCTGGTTGCTTGAGAGTTCTGGTTGCTTTAGTTCTGGTTAACTGAGAGTTTACTGTATATAAAATTTGCCTTTGCATTCACAACCATTAACCAGGGAATTTGTAGTATTAGATGCAATAATGAGACAATAATGGGACACATTGCCTATTTATGGTATATACAAGTTTGTAGCCTAGAAACAGCAGATCAAGATATCAGTTATGCAAGTTAGAGGGGTTCCAAGTGAAGAGTCATAGTGTTTCTTGAACTAATACAGTTTGTCTGTTTTAGATTTGGTCTGATGGAAGAGATCAAATGAAAGCCTAGCAAAAGCCTGTATCTGTGCAATTTATTTTACAACCTGTTTGGTGGAACAAACTGAAACTGAATGTAATTGCAGTGGTGTGGATACCTTTAAGGACTAAAAATTTGCATTAAGGAATTGTCTACACAGCACAAATACTTCTATAACTGACTGTACTTAGTTTGAGTGGTTGTTTCATTTTACTACATCTGTCAATAAAATTAGGGAAGCTTAGCCAGAAATTCAAAAAAAAAAAATTTCTGTGCCATCAAAAAGCTTGGACTGTTGGACCTTGTTTTTCTGTGAAATTTATGAAACCAGAGACATATGTTTTCCTGCTGTGCCTTGCTTTGAGTGTGACTACTGTTAACTGGTGTGTTACCATCTAGCTAATGAGGATTGTCTTTACCAATGTTCTTCCTTCTATGCCTCAGCCAAGGAAAACTGGTTTAAAAGAAACAAATAAGACTCCAAACATTACCACTGCTTGAAGGTAACAAATTTTTAATGTAACAAAGAAGGTAGAACTTTCGGAAACAAATTCCTTCTTAAGACCATAAAACAGAATAAAATACACATATTTAAAATACTAAGAAACACTAATAACTAAAAGGAGGAATGACATAATTTCTAATTGCTTCATCCCATTTATAAAACCAAGAATCTTCCAGCCAATCAACAAACTCTAAAAGAACCAAACCTCCATAGAAGCAATGCCCTCTTTTTTTAAAACAGGTTTATTGTTTTAACATATAAGAGAAATATCATAACAATTTTATACAAGTAATTAAAAATAGGTATTATTATAATATTCAACAAAACAACTAAAGTATTTACAAAGACATCCACTACAATCAGATCAATTAATTAAACTAAAATACCATGCTATTGAAATAAAATTTTTTTTAACAAATTTTGTAAATTATCCCATACAATAAAATAAGATGTTTTTCTATTTGTTCTAGTCCTAATTGTGTTTATTTCCATATGGCACACTATATTCATAACATTTTTAAATTCATTGAACGAAGGAGGTGTATCTGAAATCCAATTTCTAGTTATTATTTTCCTAGCCACTGCTAGAATAGACCATAACAAGGGAAGCTTAACCTTTTTAAGACTTTGAGGTACAGGTGTGTTGAATAATATAAGAGATTTAGAAATAATGAAATTATCTGTAAAAAGAGCCTGCAAAAATTCATTAATTGACTTCCAGTATTCTTTCAATTTTATACAGTCATAAAACATATGAGCCCAGTCAGCATTAATTTCTACATTACATCTCATACATAGATTATCTTTATTATTTATTTTATTCTCATCAAAGGTGTATAAAAAGTTCTATGTAAAAATTTCCATGTATAAAGTCTCCAGACAATGGAAGACGTAGTTCTATAAGCAGATTCCAATATATATTGTTTATCTTGTTGATTTGGTGGGTCCCCATTAATAGAAGTGAAATAATTCCAGTATGAATCTACACTGTAAAAAGTTTCTTGTCTGATAACTTTATGTATGTATGAAAGTTTACCTTTATCAGAAACTTTATGTTGTAAATTTAATATCAAGTAATCAATCAGTGTTGGAATAGATTCTTTAACAGTTATAGACATTACATCTATTTTATTAATGAGATGTTGTCTAAAGGTCTGAACCTCTAACCAGCAAGTTTCTCTTAGATCAAATTCTTGTTTTAAGAAATCTAGATTTTTAACTTTATTATCAGATATCAACTGATACCAGTACTTTAGATCATTATCTATAGCTAAATGAGTTCCTTCAGAAGTAGATGACAAAAGCATACCCTGAGTATACATTATAGGAAATACAATAAAATTCCATTCCCTATACTTAGGGTGCATGAATATGAAGTTACGATAACTAATAATAATATTTAATGGGTAACAAACCATATGTTTAGGTGTAATAGGTGAAGTACAAAATTCCTTTAGTAACGATAACATGGAGTTATTTACAATCATATGTTTATGTGTTAAGGAGATTTTCATGAAGTGTATACTAATTAGCTCCCAATAATCTTTCCATTTTGTGACATATGACTGATCTATTAATAAAGTAATAACTTTTACAATAGAAGAGATAGTATATAAATTAAAGTCTGGAAAAGAAATACCCCTTGAGACCAGCTATTAGTATGTTTCTTTAATGCAATCCTAGGTCTATTAGGTGCCCATAAGAAATTTAACATTAGTGTGTTCAGTTTCTTGATAATTATTTTTGTAGGTGGAAGTATTATTGATTGTATTAAGTATAAAATCTTGGGGAATATTATCATTTTAATAATTGTAAGTCTCTCCTCCATAGTAAAAAACATATTATTCCAGGTATTAAAAATATTTTGTATATTAAGAAAACAGGTATTATAATTATTATATATAATAGATTTAATATCTTTAGATAGTATTATACCTAAATAAGTTATCTGACCTGAATTGGGTACATATTTAGTAAAATCACTAATGATAATATTTTTTCGTGTATATATAGGTAGTATTTTAGTTTTTTCTTCATTGAATATTAAACCAGAAATACTTTTAAAATTCATCAAGTTATCAAATAGAGACTGTATAGAAGAATTAGATCCTGCTGATGTAATTAGAACATCATCTGCAAAAAGTTGAATTTTGGATGTTGAATTTTCATCTATTTCAAAACCCTCTATGTCAGTACTGTTTCTGATCAAATTAGCCCAAGGCTCCATTACTAAAGTGAATAATAGTGGAGAAAGTGGACATCCTTGTTTTGTACCTTTAAGAATGGGTATTTTTTATGAAACATATGTTCCTACCTTAATATAAGCCAATGTTCCTTTGTATAAATGTTCAATTAGATTTACAAATGCATCCGAGAAGTCTGTGCACTTCATTAAGGTAAACAGATAGTCCCAACTTACTGAATCAAATGCTGAACTTATATCAAGGCTAATAAGTGTTAAATCTTTCTTTTTCCTATTTGCAAAATCTATTAATGTTAAAGTTCTTCTTATATTATCAAAAGTATTTCTATTTACAATGAAGCCTGTCTGATCTATATCTATAATGCCGGAATGATTGTCTTCAATCTATCAGCAAAGATATTCATAAACATTTTATAATCAACATTAAGTAATGAGATGGGCCGATATGAAGAACATCTAGTTGGATCTTTATTAGGTTTTAAAATTGGCGAAATAAATGTATATTGCCAAGATGGGGGGTTATTAACTCAGTTTGGGCCAAAATAAAAACCTTATGTATTAATGAATATGTATTTTTAGAAAGGATTTTATATATCTCTGGTATCATACCATCATTACCCGGTGCTTTGTTTGATTTAAGCTTATTTATTTGTGTAATAACTTCTGTATATGAAATACTCTTGTCCAATAGTTTAATCTGTTGTTTATTAAGCTTTTTATTCATATTTGTGGTTATAAACTCCTTTATTTTATCTTTAGGTTCCATGTTAATATTATTATGGTTAATTTTGTGAAAGTGATTTCTAAATTCATCTAGTATTTCTGGTATACTAGAAACATTCTTCTTTTTCCTTAGAGAAAAGATTTCTTTGATATGGTTTTGTTTATTCAACCTTTTTGTTTTATTTTTAAGTCTATGTAAGTATTTGGGGCTTATTGAATAAGACAAAAACTTGTATTTCTCAAACGTTATTTTAACTTTATGAGTTAAAATTTCTTTGTATTTCTCATTTAGTTTGTTTATTTCTTCAATAACTTTCTTGTCCATAATATTTTCTTTATTATTATGTTTATAAGAGTCTAATTTACTTTGAATATCTAACAATTCCTTATCCCAAGATTTCCTTTTATTATTATACCATCTGATACTTTGTCCATACAGATATGATTTTAAGGCATCCCAAACATAAACAATGGAGACTTCAGGAGTGTTATTTATGTCTAAAAATGTTTTACTTCTGAAAGTATATATTCTTTATAGTATTTTAGTTGAGTTAAGTATGCTGGTATCCTTTTGATCTGAACATTATGAGTATTTTTATCATGAATTCAAAACAATTGAATTATGATCAGATATAGGACATGAAATGATTTTGGAATTAATTAAATCTGTTACCATCTGGTTAGAAATAAAGACCCTATCTATTTTTGAATAAGTTTTGTATCTGTTAGAAAAAAAGGTGTATGGTAATGATTTTGAATCTATCTGATTATTAATATCATTCAAATGATAAGAATTAGCAAAATCCTTTAAATGTTTTGCATTAGATGTAATTCTTCTCTTTCCTATAGTGGTAGTATCACTTTCATGTAGTATACAATTAAAGTCACCAGCTAAAATAATATCTCCTACAGAGAATGATATGATCTTATCAAGATGATGTTTCACTGTATTAATACCAATTCCAGGTATCCAATATACATTAATTAAAGTGTAAGTCTTCCCATTAATTTGTATTGTAACCATACAAAACATTCCTTTGTCATCCTGATAAGACTTAATGATTTTAGGAATGGGCATACTTTTATTCCATAAAATAGCCACTCCTCTTTTTTTCTGAGTGTGCTCTGAACTAACCAATACTGTATATTTGTTTCTGGCTAGTTTATCAATATCTTTTTTCAAGAGATGGGTTTCTTGTAGGAAGACTAAGTTGGCCTTATGTAAATTAATGTATCTTATTAGGCTTGCCCTTTTACATGGATTATTCAATCCATTAATGTTTAAAGAACTTCCTTTTAAAGATGTCATTTGGCATTTTTAAAACTTAAGAATCTTATGATCAAAATAACAAATAACAAGATAAGTAATGTTACATCTCCTCCTTTAGGTGTACCTTTAAATATAGCTGTATTTATTGAATCTCTTATGGGATTTCGTATAGGATTCAATTTTGTTTGTAGTGACAATGAATGTACAAAATATATTGTGGATGTCAAAACTATATACAAATAACAATGAACAAGTGAAAATAATGTAAGGATTAAACCTTGCATCCAGCCTAGAGTTATAAACTCCAACTTAGAGTAGTATTTACCACTCAAGTTAACCCCTACCCTAAGCAGCAGTACGTCAGCTACCACCTTATCAATTTAATACTAGTTATATTTAACTGAAGTTAACAGTTTTCAATTCAATTATCTAGCAAGACAAGACTACACATTTGGTAAAACAGCATCATATAAACTAAAATAAACCTTTTTTTTTTTTTTTTTTTTTTTAAAAACTGTTCATACTACTATATACATCCATGTAATATAAAACACTTGTATTCAAATAGCATTCAAATAATCTTGATGTTAGAAATCAAGAGGAGAGAAAAATAAGTTCTAACATTCATTTAAATCAAAACTTTGGCTAATATGATTCAGACATTACATATATTAGGTTGCATCTATTTTCTGTCATGTAAATACAGTTAACAGCTTCCAAAACAAACCTTGAATTGCTTGTATATGAGCATTTACTCAAACTCATTATTGTCAATAGAATAAAATATTGTATTCATAGAAATTGTTATAAATCATACTTCATAGTTAAGCAGATTCTCAGAAACATTTATATACATATCTACATATACACACACACACACACACACACACACACATATATATATATATATATATATATATACACATGCATACACACACACACACATACACACACACACACACACACACACACACACATACACACGCACATACACACACACACACATGCACACACACACACACACACACACACACACACACACACACACACACACACACACAAACACACACACACACATACACACACACATACACACACACACACATACATATATATATATATCTGATCTCACTGAGTTGTATCTTTACTGAGCACCATCTTACATTGCTGTCCCTTCAATAAATCTGTCTGCTTTATACAAAATAATGCACAGCAAACACATTTTAGTAGCCAGATTTTACAAACATGCTATACTACTGCTTTAAAATATATCACATGGCAATTTCTTCCAGTATAAAGTTATAAAATTATTTATGCTTGTCAATCAGATGAATTAAATGAGTTATAGTAATGTATATGTTTGGGACATAGGTTTTTAACACATATTATTAATCTGCTATTCCTGTATCTGTGATGTGTCAGTGTGATATCTAGGTCAAAGGTGAGACCAGCTGCTTTCAGCTTCTCTGTGAGAATTCTGAGAGTTGAAGCTTTTGAAGTAGCTCATGGACACTGTGCATGAGACAGCCCACATCCCAGATTGTCTCTCTTAACATTTTGGTGGGAAACTTATTAAAAACTAGTGACAAACATTCATTTAGCAGTGTAAATGCATCTAAACATGACAAAACCTTCACAATGCATTCTACAGGTTATTACAGACTCTATTTAAGTGAAATCAAGCCCAAAAATATTAATAAGTAACAAAACTCAACATTTTTGTCCCAACTCAACTCCTATGCGAATCTTATTATTTACTGTGTCTATATGATCAAAAGTATTTCTATATATTAATAAAGAAAAGAAAAAGAGAGTAGAAAGTAAAAGGGTGTAAGGCAGAAATAAAAAAATGTAAGAGAAAGCTATAAGAAGTATATACAATAGAATATTACTTACTGTTTATATTAATAGAGTTAAAATAAAACATATTATTTACTATTATTTAGTTCTAATTATTATTAGTTAAAGCATGACAGATTATTTACAAACAAGCATAAGCAGTGTAATCAAGAAAGTATAATTAGGTAGTGTCATTCCTGTATCTGTGATGTGTCAGTGTGATATCTAGGTCAAAGGTGAGACTAGCTGCTTTCAGCTTCTCTGTGAGAATTCTGAGAGTTGAAGCTTTTGAAGTAGCTCATGGACACTGTGCATGAGACAGCCCACATCCCAGATTGTCTCTCTTAACATTTTGGCGGAAACTTATTAAAACTAGTGACAAACATTCATTTAGCAGTGTAAATGCATCTAAACATGACAAAATCTTCACAATGCATTCTACAGGTTATTACAGACTCTATGTAAGTGAAATCAAGCCCAAAATTATTAATAAGTAACAAAACTCAACATTTTGTCCCAACTCAACTCCTATGCAAATCTTATTATTTACTGTGTCTATATGATCAAAAACATTTCTATATATTAATAAAGAAAAGAAAAGAGAGTAGAAAGTAAAAGGGTGTAAGGCAGAAATAAAAAAATGTAAGAGAAAGCTATAAGAAGTATATACAATAGAATGTTACTTACTGTTTATATTAATAGAGTTAAAAATAAAACATATTATTTACTATTATTTAGTTCTAATTATTATTAGTTAAAGCATGACAGATTATTTACAAACAAGCATAAGCAGTGTAATCAAGAAAGTATAATTAGGAATAGCATTTGAAGAACATATAAACTTTTAAAGGAAAAAAAATGTATCAAATTACTGACCTTATTTTTCCTCTTCAGAAAGAGAAACAAGTTAAATCACAGCTTGCCATTAAATCTCCAGATATTTTGACTAGTTATGAAACAAAACATTTCTTTGCACACAGAGAATAACTTTGATTAAATCTTTTTCAAAATATTTGTTGCTTCTTGGAAATGCAGGAACTATATTTAAAAGATTAATAATAAAATAAAATGATGAGAGAGAAAAAACATAGTACAAATCATTTGTTTTTAGTCTCTTCTTCTTCTCTGAAGTCTTCCACGAAGTTTCAGTTGCCAGTCTCTTTAACGAAGGACTAGCCCATTCCATTTCTTCTATTTTTTCCAAAATCTTATTTTTTGATAAACAGTAAAGCAGAGTCTAAGTCATCGAAAATTTTAGGACCATCAGGAAGGAAGATTTTAAGCTTGGCAGGAAACAGAAGGTATGTTTTAAACTGTGCTTTTAAGCTCCCTTATTAGTGGCAGAAAAACTTTTCTTTTAGCTAATACCATGGAAGAATAGTCATTGTCAAAACGCACAGTTGTTTCATTAATCTTAACAGGAGCTTTAGCCCAAGCAGATTTAAGAACCATCTCTTTATCAAAAGATGATAGAAATCTAACTATAACTGATCTAGGATAGTTTTTGTTAGAGTTAGTATTAGCTATAGATCTATGTGCTCTTTCAATACCAAAAGAGAATGCTTCTGGTAAATCTAAAGTTTTAGGGAGCCATGTTGTTAAAAAAGAAGTAATATTGTTACCTTCAATATTTTCTGGCAGTCCAAAAATCCTAATGTTATTGCGCCTAGATCTATTTTCCAGGTCATCCAGCTTTGTTTGTAAATGTGTATTTTGTTTCAGCAGAAACTCAATGTTGATTTCCTCTTCTTGTATTCTATTTTCCATGTCATTCACAGCTTCTTCTATGCCTGTCATCTGGATCTTCTGTTGTTGCAGGTCCATATTTAACAAGTCTATTTGTTTTGTAGTTTTTTCTATGAAAGTGTCTATTTTAGTATCCATTTTATCCATCTTAGCAGTAAGTTGCTGGACTATAATTATCAGAGACTGAAGTTCTTTCTTGATGCTGGAGTCTTGAGAATTTGTCTTACTGGAACTCATTTCAGACTAACTGACAGGAAAATTTCCAAAGTAATTTCTGACAGGAATATTATTAAGATTTCCTTTCTTTTTTAGGTATAGTTCAAGAACTATATAAAACAAACATATTTAGAAAGAAAATTACTTCAAAAATTAACTTTTTAAGTAATTAATTCCTGTCAATGTAATGAAATTGGTGGAGCTGAAGAAATCTGCTGCTATCCTGTGTTCATCCTTGGCCACGCCCCCAAAGCAATCCCCTCTTGATGTCTATAGTTTCAATGTTAATTTCTCATTAAGCCCAGGTTTTATATAAGATTTAAGCAACATAATCTGCTTTTCCTCCTCAGACTCTGTTCTGTTTCTTAAATTCCCATCTCTGTTGTTCTTATTAATTAATTATAAAACAAAAACCTGAAGCAATTTTCCTCCTCTACTCTTTCACATACCTTGCCAAAGCACTGGTATCTTTCCCTCTATGAAAAATGCTTACTTGTTCGAGTATTCTCTCTCTCCTAGGCTGTGGATAGTCATTCTGATTTAAAATACACAGCATGCACCACAGCATACCATATAAATCAAATCTATTCTCCTACAGTTTTCAAAAAAATCAAACTCCAACTTGAAACCTGTTGGTTCATGATAAGATGTGCATGTAAAAGTAAAATTACATGCTCTACATGTCTTGCACATAAAAGTGCCACTCTGTTCAGAGGCTTGTCTATGAACTCTATTCACATTTCTGTAGCACAATTGCCTTTTGAGGAACAGATTATTCCTAAAACTAAATCTTGGGTTAGTAGCAATTGCCTTAGTAATCTCAGGGTCAACTAACAGAAGCGGCCAGTACTTTCTCATTACTTCATATACCAAATTGATATTATTAGAATAGGTAAAAAATGGTCTATTTCTAGTATTAACCGAAGTGGTTCCATTTCCTCCAGCAAGACTGTTATTGTTTATACTTGAAAAATAAGGTTTCCCCTTTGTATCCGTACTGGTCAGCACCTCTTTAATAAAGATATCTATATCAACTGTTTTATAGCTCCTCTTAATGAAATCCTCCCTAAAATTAGAAAACATTTGATTCATCTCAGCATCCACACTATCTAACCTCATCAACCTCAAAAACTAACCCTTGAGGACATTCTTTGAAATATGCCCTAGATTCATGCTAGACGTATGTAAGAGTGTATTCTTCTTACAATCTTTTCTATATAAACTAGTATTAAGTTGTTTCAATTCATTTCTCTTGACTGCAATATCAAGAAAATCAATACACTCAGCTGTTGGCTGATAACTAACTTTAAGGAACGTAGTAGCACTATGTAAGCAAATTTACAAGATGCTTTTCCATGTCACCCCATATGACAAAAATATCATCTGAAAAGCATCTGTATAAATATATTGACTTAAAAAAGATGTTTTTTGTAAATAATTTCTCATGTTCCCATAGTGTCAAAACTAAATTTGCGTATGTATTAGTGCACGCAGTGCCCATGGCTACCCCCATTCTCTGATGGTTACAAGAATACAAAGAATGTCCTCAAGGGTCAGTTTCTGATGCTCATGAGGTTACACAATGTTGACGCTGAGATGAATCAAGCCTTTTCTAATTTGAGAGAGGATTTCAATAAAAGAGGTTACAGAATGGTTGATATAGATACCTGTATTAAAGAGGTGCTGACCAGTAGGGATAAGAAGGGGAAACCTTATTTTTCACATAGAAACAATAACAGTTTTGCTGGGAGCAATGAAACCACTTTGGTTGATACCAGGAATAGACTGTTTTTTTACCTATGCTAATGATATCAATTTGGTATGTGAAGTGATGAGAAAGTGCTGGCCAATCTTTTTAGCAGACCCTGAGATTAGTAAGGTAATTGATACTAACCCAATATTTAGTTTTAGGAATAATCTGTCCTTCAAAAGGCAATTGTGCTATAAAAATGTGAATAGAGTTCATAGACAAGACTCTGAAAGGAGTGGCACTTTTAAAGATATACCTCACTAAAAGAATTACAGGCCTAAAGAAGATGCCCTATGCTACCGCCTTAAAGAACTCCAGCTATACTCTGTCGCATATTGTCTACTCCGAGGTGATCTCTGCTTAACATACAAGGCCATGTCAAACCCAGAGCTGTTGGACATGCTACACTTAAAGAAATCCCAATCTCTCAGAGCTACACTCCCTAGGGATCTAAATCTTGTCATCACAATAAACAAAACATGCTGGAGGGATAGGTTCCTGACCCAAAGACTGCCCATACATGTCAAGCAGAGCGCCTCTTTGGTCCCCTTCAAAAGGAACCTTAATGATTGGATGGGAGAAAGGAAATTCACCCCGGGGATCATGTCAGTCACCCTGCTAGACAGAAGTCCAGTGAAGTAAATAGTGTGGGAAGAAATAGCTAGGGAATTGTTATGGCTAGGCTTGTATAGGCCCTAGTGCCGATAACCTAGTACCAACCTATGAACCTATGTGTAGGACATGTAGAGCATGTAATTTTATTTTTACATGCACATTTTATTATCATGGACTGACAGAATTAAAGTTGGAGTTTGATTTTTTTGCAAATTGTAGGATCTCAAATTTGATTTATATGGCATGCTGTGTGGCACATGCAGTGCCTTTTGCATCAGAATGATTAACCGCAGCCAAAGAGAGATTGAATACTTGAACAAGAGAATGATGTTTGCAGAAGGAAAGATACCAGTGCTTTGGCAAGGCATGTGAAAGAGAATGGTACGAACATTGTTTTAGGTTTTTGTATTAGAATTAATTAATACGAACAACAGAGATGGGAACTTAAATAGAACGGAGGAAGAGGAGCAAAAGTGGATCCTTTTGCTTACATTTTATATAGAACCTGGGCTTAATGAGAAATCAACATTGAAACCATTTCTAAAGAGCCTCCCACTTTGACATTAAGAGGATGTTGCTTCTATGCAGGTCTTGTTCTTTTAGTGTTTGTTTATTGGTTGGTTTTATAAATGGGAAGAAGCAGTTAGCAATGATTTCAGGAAATGATGTAATCCCACCTTTTAGTGATTGGTCTTTCTTAGTATTTTAAAAATGTGATTTTTATTTTGTGTTATGGTCTGAAAAGGAAGTTGTTTCCCTAAGCACTAACCTGTTTGTTACAATAAGATTTGCTATCTTTGAACCATGGTAGTGTTTGGAGTCTTATTTGTTACTTTTATAAATGTTGTGTGACTCCTGCTTTTATCTGGCTGCCAGTTCTTCTTTTGGTTAAAACTGGTTTAAAGCCTTAGTATAATCTAAGGCAGAGGTTTATCAGAAGCTTATGCAGCTGCAGCAACTAGGGGGACTCACTAATGTGATTGCTATACCAGAACTATTCCTGCTATTAATAAATATAAGTAGGGATGACAGCACTGAGTCCTATTTGATAACTTTTGAAAGTCATGCCACACAAACAAGTTAGGTAAGTAAGAATGGGCCAAAATCTATGCCTCCAGTTAAATGAGGGAGTGATAAAAACCAAGATGGAAATGGATGAAATTGATTAAACTGTGTTAAATGTAAAAATAATTGCAGATTAGGGCTGGTATCCCTTTAGAAATGTAAATTGTAACTGTAGAGTTTTACAAATGTTCCTTTAATGCTAACAGCCCAAAAGCGCTAAACTGCATAACTTATAACATATTATAAAATGGTGCTTAGAAACTAATAATAATAGCAAAATAATAATGTAAGAAGATGTAGCAGTACACAGATTTAAAAAAAAAAATGTTACCTAGTAATATAGGAAAGTGTGTCTTATGGAGTGATCCCAAGAACTTCTACAACATGTTTTTAGTTAATACTTTATTATTTAAAACAGAATTGTCTGCTTCCAAATCTAAAAGGTTCAGTAATAATTGTTAAATCTTCAATAAATCAAAATGTATCAGGTGAAATATTAACCTGCTTCAGATACAGAAGGATGGATCTTGCAGCCAAATGTTGTTCCTCTAATAATAAGAAGAATACCATTACTGGAATTCTGAAAGCTAATGTATATGTTATAACTTAAAGTACCTTATGGAATGAGATATAGCTAACAATAAGACTATTTTGTCAGAATTCCTCACTCAGCATTAAATGCATGTTAGTGTGTATTTCAATTTTGCACATGAGAAAATTGCTGGCTCTGACAAATCTTGGAAGCAAGATCACCATTGTCAAAGGTTCCTATTTACATGTAAGCGTAACATTACTAACAAAACAAAAGAAAAAATACAATAGTGATATGTACTAATGGTGACAAATAGAAATACCTAAAAACATATGTAGATTTTGAAACATATGAAACTATCAAAACATTTGCATCCTTTTCCTATGGTCCCTTATATTCCTCATAAAGATATACTAGGAAAGAGTTGCACTCCGTTTAAAGTACTATACAATACGGAAAGAGGCAGCATCTATAGGTACTCTGTACCAGTCTAACACTCCAATTAATGAGATGAAGATCAGAATGATGCACCTATATAGTATGATAATGGGTATGGAGTGCAGCAGGACAGTGGTACTCTTAAAGAGATCCAGAATATAACCTGTAGAACGTGAATTAACATAACTGCTGGAAAAAAGGACTAGAATGTGGTTATGGTTACATGATAAAAAGGATCTTGAATACCACCAGAATCTTTCCCAATACTACATTAGCAGGAACTGAAGATGTACTTACAGAAAACATTGAAAAAAAAAAAAGTACAAGACTGGTCTGCACAGGAACTTAGAAAAATTTTTGTGCAGAAACTGACAAGTTAGAAATAGAAGAAGAAATGCATTTGGATAAAGACCTTCAGAGGATGGGCGGGTGGAGTAAATCACCTCATATCACCACAAAGAAGGGGCTTTGTCTGATGCACCATAAGCAGGGTTGCCACCTTTTTATCCTTCCATTTCCTGACAAATAAGCCACAGTAGCTGTGGAATGAAAACACACCCTTTTCTCTGGGTGGTCTTAACCCTTTTAGCAAGATATGCCCAGAAGCATCAGTTTTTAATTGCCATACACAGTGACTGCATGGACAACCTTAGATATGAAGCCATAGACAAAGTGTTCCATGGCACGTCTTACCCCTGCTAGCTACTGTCACACTGGCCTACACCCCATTGCTCCCTTTTTTACCTCTAAGTCTTGCCTCCTCACAATATCCAGAATACTTTTTTGTTTTACTAAACATTGTCTTAATTGTCAGCTTCTTCCTATATCCTTACAATATATCATCCTAAATGGTCAGGAGTATATAATGCATAAGTATCTAAGAAATACTTTAATTAGACTGGGGGTCTGGGAACCAGAAGGCCAGCAGATGTTATAGGGTTCTAAAATGCTGAGATGTATTTTCAAGATTTCTTCCACAATCCTTGGTTCAATGGTGGCAACAAAAAAAAAATCCATGACTTAGTTAAGCAACTATTTTTTTTCTTTCAAGGAAGACATAGGTTAAGTCCAAGGCTTATTGTTCAAAAATGGTGTCAGATGTAGTTACCAGTAATCTGAGTAATGACAACCCTCAAACTGAGAAAAAAGGGCTCATAAGGGCACATAAATCATATGTATGATGACTATCTTACTCCCTAACCCTCTGATGTTAAATTGGGATGGAAATAAAAGGACAAATAGTCATAAGCATATATGTCATGTTGATCCTATCATACATTTATAGAGCATGCTGCCTCAGACATAACCACAAAAGGCAGGCACCTTTTGTATACCCCTTTGAAGTCAAACTAGGATGAAAGTGAAAGAACACACAGAGCACAAAAATATATTTCAGCCTACTGCTTTCAACTATACATATGCAGTATGTCTCTGTTGGGTCTATATTAAATCAGTGAAAACTCACTTCAATGATTTGCATTTCATCGGAAATGCCCCTCCACACCCCCCACTAATTATAGATACCAACTACAAGATCACACTACAGTGAGAAAAGGGCAAAATTTCCTGTCTTCACTGTACCGCTATCTCAGTATGAACACTTTGATGAATGGCATGTTCAATGTAAATCCATCAAAAATGGCATTCACTGAACTTAATTTTCAGTGAGCTAACAGGGACCCGTCTTCTTTTCCCTACACCAATTTGATAGCCACCTGTATGATCATCTGATTTCAATTGGGAAGAAAGTGAAAAAAAAAATAAGACATCAGTCATTCATTCCAAGTTACTGCTCCTACACAGTACACTGGCTCTAGACAAGGTATCGTGACTCTCTCTTTATGCCTCTAAGGTGTGATTTTGAGGAAAGATAAAGAAATAATAACCACTCATTCTCCAGCCAACACACAAGCTAGAGAGACCTTGTGTGCACAGTGCTGAAGTTTGACTGAGAGGAACATTAATGAGATAATGACCACAGTACCCTTGTCACCCACACAAACTATAGTGATCTCTGTGCCCACCACCACCAAGTGGGTTCAGTTTTAGTCTAGGTAGGGCTTGCAGTAGAGGACCCTACTAAGCCACTTTTACAAGGAGGAATGATACCCCCGCCAAAAGCTCTGAGCATTCTGGGATGCATCCTGTGCCATATTTTTTTCATTATCTCAGAGATTTATATACATATCCACCAATATTATTTTTGAAGCACACACATGCACACACACAGACATACATACACACACACACACACACACACACACACACACACACACACACACACACACACACACACACACACACACACACACACACACACACACACACACACACACACACACACACACACACACACACGCACACACACTTATACACACACACTCACACACACTCTCTCCCTGACAAAACATGCTGTCACAAGACATATTCACAGAACATCAGTCTGCATACAGCAAAGTTTTGGCTGTTACAGGAATCCCGAGCACCTAAATAAAACCCATACAAAGACAGGGATGACATGCAGACTCCACACAGATGGAAACACAGCCAAGCACTCAGACAGGGAGACAAGCACCTTCAGATGGCAGCACTACTCATGCGCCAAATGACCACTGAAGTGTCCCTTTCCCACACATCCAGTCTAGACCATCAAAGATTGCCACTTATTATGTACAGATAAAAAGTGAAATAAATCATTGTCACCTTATTGCTCTTATATACACATAAATACACTTTAGCCCCCGTCACACCCACACCAGTACATGTCAAAGCATAAGCTACAGCAATGATTGCTTTTATACTGCATTTGAATACAGACAGGAAATCCAAGGGAAACAATGAACATTTTTGGAAACATACTTCAGAAATTTGATGTCAGAAGTATTCAGAAAATACCTCTCAAGTACTCACCATACCTGGATTTCTTGTTAGAGACTCTGATCTTCAGATTTTCTGACAGAGACCCTTATTTTCTGACTGTCAGGAAAATTTCCTTGCAGGTGGCAACCCTAACCATAAGATTACATCCATGATCATCAAACCTCTAAATTGTTAAGTCATTAACAAAGGGCTTTGATGATGCAGGGTCAAAATGAGATATGGCATCCAAATGTATCGCTGTATTTTTCAGATATGCAAGAACATTGACAGTCTATCCTTAAAAGCAAACAGTTTGATTTAGAGTCCATGTTTGCTGAAATGTACCATTGTTTATGTAAGAAAGAAATGAACTACCCTTCCCTTTTCTTTTAAGGATACTGCATCACTATTAGCCCAGGGAGCACACAGTTTACACCAGTTGCCTTCAGCAGTCTGGCTGAACACTTCAGTTTAATTGAACAGTTAAGGAGAAAGAGAAGCTATGTACATATGTATAGGATGTAGATGGTAATCAAAAGAGTAGCGGTGTAAATGGGGGGATGACAGGACTTTAATGTAATGCAAAGCTTTGTCGGATAAGTGAGTTTTACCAGCATTTTGAAAAATGTTGTGACCTGAACTTAATATTATTAATATGCTTGATGAAATATAGAGGAAGGGATTGCCGTAGTTTTGGATCAGGTATAGAGAAACTCGAGGTAGAGCTATGTAGTTTAGTAGATGTGGTTTGGAAAGTAGGACCTACTGTACCTGGCTTTCCAAGGTCATAGTTTGAAGTAGTGATAAGATTCATTGGAAGTGGAGGGGAGGAATCTTGTTGGAGTAATTTACACAACTAGCATCCCAGAAGTAAGTTGGATCTGGCTGGCTTGTACTGGGAACTGTTTTGCCTTAGATAAAGTGAGACAATGATGTTCATGTTCAGGGGTAATTGCTGATGAAGCAGCATGCTTTATTCAATAACATTGTAGAGGTGGTGGCAAGCAAGGGTAAGCGATACTCCAGTTGTGCAAACAGGACACCTTCTCCTAAGACTACCATTCCTGGTGATGAAAGAAATTGAGACATTCTATGAGCCCAGAGAAGGAGTAGTTAATTTTATATCTATGTTTCTGAATATGCTCCTGAAGGTTAATAGATGCTTAGGTAACTCAATGAAGTGATGGTTTTGATAGGACTGTTATGTAAGTCAAAAGCCTGAGAGATATTAGATTTTTTTTCTTAGTACCAGAAAGAATAGCTTTTTTGTTTCCTATTTTTTTAAAGGTTAAGGAGAAGCTTTTTTGAGGTGAAACAATGGTACTCCTAGTACACTTTGACCAGTGAGACTGCTTTTGATTCCAAGACTTCAGTTATTGTCATATTTCTACCCAAGAAAAAATATTCATCAGTTTATTACTGCACGAGGCAGAATATCAGTCGGTACTTGTGTTTGGATTACTTGTTGTGCTGGGGTGAACCTGTAGATAACCATGCCAAGACCAGAAGTTGTACATGGGGTAGGTCAAGGGGTACTTTATATATGAAAATAGAAAATAGAACTGGAACATCTATTCAATTCCTGTGGTGCAGGTAGTTAGGAAGTCTTTGCAACTCTGTGCTGCTTAAGTGCTGATGCTGATGGCGAGGAAGTAGGCGAGTAATACTGAATGGTCCACCATGCCAAAGGCTTGTGTCAGCTCAACAAAAAGTTGATGGAGAGGGTGCATGTTTCTGGGCACAGTGGTGGTGCATTCAGGAGTCCAGGGTCATGGCGGGACCTTTGGTGAAAAACGATGATGACCGGCTGCTGCAGGGAGGATTCCAGGGCTCAGAGTGCAAGGTAGAGGCCTGGAACTAGCTGGCACATATACTCACCAGTGTGACAGGCATTCCCAGCACAGTTGAGCAGGTTCATCACCACCATGGTGACCTGAAGCATAGGAAGGGGGATCTATTAGACACATGGGTCTGAGAAGCTCAGACAGAGAATGCCCCACAAGTTTGTAAGCAATTTAACCTTTGTTTCACCAGTTCCTAATCTGCATGTCTGATAAACTGGTATGCATAATGTTGTGCTTCTCTCCCAACAGCTGCAGAGGACATGGCTCGCAACCTTGAGGCGCATGTCGGGCACTTGGCCAGGTTGTGCTGTGAGTGTGGTGAGTACAGATGTATTTTGCAATCTATAGTCAAATAAGCAGGAAGGAGTAAATCATTAACTATAATTAGATATATAGAGTAAGGATTGTATTGCATTGAATGTGGACTTACACCTGTACTGCAATAAGTGCATGCTACCAACTGCAGTGTTATAAAGAGTGGAGAGTAAAGCATTAACTGCAATAAAGTATATGCAATAAAGTTTGTAGTGCAATAACTGTGGAATTACAGCTGTATTGCAACCCCTGTATAATGACAACTGTTGTGCAATAAAACCTGGAAACTATACTAATAACTGCATGAAGGTATCTCTAATAAAGTCTGTTGTGCAATAAGTGTGGAAGTAGGGTTGTTTTGCAAGAAATCAATTATTACAACAACTGTTCTGCAATAAAACATGAAATAATGCCAGCACCTGCATGAAGGTATACCAAATAATGTCTGTTGTGCATTGAGTGTAGATTAAGAGCTGTTTTGTCAGAAATGAATTATGACAATTGGTCTGCAACAACACATGAGCCAATAGCAATAACACCAAGGTAAAACGTGTACATCAGAATTGTCTTGTTCTCACCATTGCATGTCAGCTACATGCATTCAGACTGTGAGGTATGGTGCTGCAGTCAGGAATAACAGTGTAATAGTTGTAGACTGCAAATGAAATCCATAATCAAATATTATCTTTCAACACACTAACAATGTATTGTGTACACCTGCATTCTATGTAGTACTGTATAGGTTACCTAGTGTCTCTGTCATGCATGAATTTCATGCATGTGTATTACCAGGTCATATTTTGGTGCCAGGTGAACTCTAGGTAAATATCAGTTAGGCAGTAGTCAGCAGTGAGTCAATAGATCAGTTTGTTAAATGCTCTGAATGAAGTACATTTTTATCACACACAGACCAGGGTTCAAGTCCAGTGTTATGTGGCACTAAATATTGCAGTATCAGTCATGTAATGTTTACAGATATTCTCTCCACAGGAACTACAGGTAAATGGGTGAGGTAGACCATATTATGAGTAAATTATTGTGTGTTTACATGTCACAGACTGTTACAATTCATTACCAGGAATGTGAAAATACAGCATAAAGTAAAGGAAATAAAATGTGTACACTTTGGTATGGTTGCATGCCTGGAGCGTCTGATAATGGTTGTTGCAGTCAATTAATGAATGTGATGCAGATGTCCTCTGCAGTCACTGCTATTGGGTTCTACCCCATGCCTGCCAAGCAAGGCATGATAGTTATTTACTCTCTGTTCTGTACACATACATGTCTTTCAAGTGTCACACTGTCACGGAATGTAATTACTAGTGGGTAATGCCACTGTCACAGATGTATCATTGACATGATTATGTAAATAGCAAAGTAACACTACATCAGCCCACAGCACACCTTGATAGTTATATAGATACACCTGATGTGCAAGTGTTCTGTGTAGTTGTGTACTTGCAGTTGTTACTGCTTGGTGCATACTGTCCCATGTGGATAGCTTGATTTGCTACAGCAGCTATAGGGCACTTTTACACATAAAGAAAGGACAGACCTGTAGAGCAGATAGCAGTATTGTTGTCAGCTATATAGCCTATACTGATATTAATGGACTGTATTTATCTCTCTCTCCCCATCCCTTATATTCATGTATTTATTGTTGTTATTCATTTGATTATGGTTTACTATTAACATATGTTGTTCCATAAACTTTATTTTGGGGCATGTGTTTTATTATTGTTATGTAGTAATTGGGTTGCATTATAAACATATCTTGTTGAATTCCCTATTCTGTTGGCCTTATGTCGTAACTGTTACTATCATGCTGTTAATATACCAACTGTTTTGTTATTTATTGTTGTGTTTCAGATAATATGCATAGAAATGTAATAGGGTTATTTACAATGTTCATGCATGCTGTTTTTACTAACAACGGTTTTGTTCATAACTAACCTATGTGTATTGCTTTACCTCCATAACCACAGCATGTAAGGGTAGGCCAGTTTCTGCTGATCCACCTACCCCCACCTCAGCCACCTGTGGCACTTAGTCTTAGCACATTTGAGACCTAAGTAAGTGGTGCCCCCTCCACTGGCCATGCACCACATCCGGGTGGAACCACCTCAGGGGATGGGGCCTACCCCCCCGGGAGTGGTGGCGAAAGGGCAGTAATCACCCAGGATCAACTACCAGCCATGGTGTGCAGGATTGTTCATAGGAGCTATGAACGTCAGCTGCACTGGAATTAGGGCAGACTGGACAACCTGGTGAGGCTGGCTGGCCTTGGTGCCCAGCCTCCAGCACAGCCACCTTTGGAGCAGTGAAGGAGCAGTGTCAATTTCACATGGGTGGGGATGTCAGTCACACTGCTGGCATCTGGAGGCACATGCACAACAGCCTCCCCATCCAAGGTGTTTAC
Organism: Protopterus annectens; assembly: GCF_019279795.1. Taxonomy (NCBI): domain Eukaryota; kingdom Metazoa; phylum Chordata; order Ceratodontiformes; family Protopteridae; genus Protopterus; species Protopterus annectens. The sequence continues at coordinate 1,958,326,853 of NC_056733.1, forward strand.
CTCCCTCATGTGTCACACACTGCCCCTGTCTGCTGTCTTGTCTAACCTGTCTGTCTGCAGTTGCATCCTCTCCTACCCAACTTATCTCCTCACATGTACCTATATCCCTTTCCCAATATTCCACTCTCTCCTTATTAAAAAAAAAAAAAAAAATGGGCACCTGTCCCACAATAAATCGCCCCATGCATAGTTCACCATTTCGCACATGTGCCCACTGGACGCAACTAATTTGGTCCAATTGGCTTGTCAATACATTTTTGTCATCCTCACCCCTCTCTCTCCGGGGTTTGAGAGTCCTAATTCATCCACAAAATCTGTCAAATGCACAGCGGTTGTTGTACAAGAAATGGAAAGCTATGGTTCCTTCCTACACCCTTCCTGCACATCAGTACCTGTGTTTCAGTTTGTTTTTCCCCCTGCTTGCCCCCATTTCACCACTGTCTTATTGCCCCCTTTTTCTTTTCTTTATAATTTTTAGGACAGGTTTTTGCGGAGCAAAGCTGAGTGCCATGATGCAGCAAGATGCACCATACCAAGCAAATCTGCTTAAATAAGCATTGATGTGTCTTAATGATCTTATGTGTTTCTCACAGTGTTAGGCACATGTACAAATTAATCACCCCTGGCACATTTCAAACCTGGGCATCGGTCAACTACAGCCTACTGCACTAACCCACAACACCACACAGTGTTTAATAAAAACAGGTGTTTTCAGCAATACATACTGATTGCCACTGACAGATTAAAAATCAAACCTAATGGGAAAAAATGTGAGTTTACCTGGGCCTCTGACACAAAAATACACCAGTAGACAGCCAAATAAATTATAATGGCAATAAATGAGGCCTAGGATAGCAAATAAATGCTCCCTTTTACCTGAAACATCTTTAAACACACATGCTAAGGTATCAGTGGCACAGTACATATCTTCAACTGGGACCCTGCTGCAGAACAACTGCCTTTGAAAGCCATGCTCATAGTGATGGATGCAGGCAACATGTGTCACAGCCTGTATGTCTGCACATATATCTGGCAAATACATACACTGCAGCAATGACTCTGTAGCTCACTCTGTTACATGTCTTGCATATAGTATGTTTTGTCACACACAGTCCTGGGTTTGAATCCAGTGTGTTGCACTCCAATTACATTGTTGTGAAGACAGCAAGTAATGACTGAGTCATGCACTTTTATTCCCCATAGGTTGCTGTTACTGCATTACCTGCTACCCAGTTTTTCAAGTCAAAGGCCTGCAGGTAGGGACACACTGCACATATTCATACAGCCTACCTATATGTCACCTACTACTCTGCTATCAACACTGTTGCATAACAGATGTATCATAAGCACATGCCTCAAATGGACTGTAAGATGTACCATCACCCTGGCTCTGCCATAATGACAGGGCTGACACTGATGCCGCGGTTACACATACAGCTTGCTGGCCTCCAAAATGTTCACACTCCCCCTATGTGTCCTAGGCTGGAGCAGCAGCTGCAGCCTGAAGCATACACAGCTGTATGTTAAGTTAGCTGCTACAGACTGAACATACCTCCCAACCCCCTATAACAGGTGATCTGGATACAGCCATACATAGGGGGGGGGTCAAAGGCCCAGAGATAGGGACATGTTTCACAGTTTCTCCCTACAAAGATAATAAGTAGATAGAATAGCAGCTACCACATTAGCATGCATATTCTGATGGGTATAAAGTGTGACAGTCACATGTCTTTCTACCCTTACTGACCTCAAGCCACAATGTTTGCCAGTGAACTGCTAGATTACAATAATGTCATGGGACACTGACCAAACATATGAGGCAAAACTGTGGACATTCTTCATACATCTCTACAGTGGACAGTATTTGTACCTACCCTCTGTGATGCTGTAGACTCCATGCCTCAGTAATGTCCATCTCAAAAACTAAGAATAGGGCCAAGGCCTACATGAAGGCCTTATGTAGTCCACTGTGGTGACATGTCACTGGATAATGATAGTGCAATATAGCTGCTTTGGATGCAGTTAGCAATTCTTAGCCACAGATTGGTGCAGAGGCAATTATCTTTTAATGAGCATTACCTACAAAAGGCAAGCAGCTGCATATGGGGAACAGGTCTGTATATGGTTTTACTTACACAGACAGCATATGTGCAAAGCATTTGCAGAGGAACACTTCAAAAAAGGAATACATCACTCTACCAGGTATGTACTAGATTTCCCCATAAAGTATGATACAGGTGGCAGGGTGGTGGTATGGGGAATAGGGATTACAACAGTAGGCTTGTATTAGAGCTATAATATTGACATGTCAGTGATACTCTGCTCTCTAACACCTACAGGCATGCCTCTCAGCTGTCTCTGCTTTGAATCACATCTCTTCTCTGTCCCTGTCAATCTCTCTTACAACAGTCGCCTGTTGTAGTAAAGATAGTGGATTACATGTAAGACACATAGTGATACTAAGTAAGAGTGTACACTTCATACCATCAAATGATGCACTGTAATTCACCACTTTTCAGTCTGTCAAGGTCAAACCTAAATACTTCTACCATTGTAGAAATGTCCCTGAATGTTGCTGATGTACTCTGGCTAAGTCTCTGCTTCATGGACATTTGTCCCTGTTTGGTTGAGAGCTATGCCTAACATACTTCTCAACATCCTACAGTAAGAAATCAGAATAAATCCATAATTAATGGGGGAACAAAGGCCCAAACGCAGCAACAGAGTATACATCATGGCCATAGGAAGTAAGAATGTGAATAGCCTAACAGATATTACTGTAGCAGATGTGTTTTCTGAGGGGTCGGATGCATGACAGTCAGATTCTGCTGTAATTTTCTGACAGCAACCATCAATGATTGGACAAATATTTGTCAGATATCCACAAGTTTGTGCAAAAAGGATCACATCTATGAGCCTCTTATCTCTCTCCCACACCTCCTACCTTCAGACTCACCTGCACTCTCCTCACTTCACTGATTGTCTTCCTTGACAAACTACTCCTCAGTTTCTTCCTGCTCCATTTGCCCTGTGGGCTCACTCTGCTCCCCTACCCTGCCCCCAAAACTCACCCGCCCCCAGTACTCCTAGCTTTATTCCTCCAAGGCCACACCCCCACAACACTTGCTACAATCACATTAATCATCTAATTACCAAACCACACCTCCCATTCCTCCTCCTACAAATTACCTCCAACACATTATTCCCTATACCTGGCTATTTTCCCCACCTTTAATTCTCCTCCCACTTATTATTCCCACCATGTCCACATCACCCACCCCATACCTATTTCTTTCACTTCTCTTACTGTTACATTTTCCTTATCTCACAACTGCATATCTCCTAACCTCCTTTGAACAACCATTACACTCCACATTTCCCTTCCCCTCCAAATACACTTCCACACCTCCACTAGCTACCTCTCTAAACTTCCTAAATATCTTATACAAATCCAGCTGCCTTCTTTCTAAATATCATAGACTTACACCCATCAAATATACCTATCTAAATATCATAATCCTACTGGGCAACTTTAGTAAACGCCTTTACCCTAAACAAATAACATACCTTCACTCCCTACTAGATGGAGACATACATCCTAACCCTAGCCCGAACCATACCCCCACCTCTGGAAAATGTAATACTTACACCATTAGCTCCATAGCCCCTTCAAATCCTAAGAACTCCCTCCTCCTAGCACATCTCAATATACATAGCATTAACACTAAAATTCCTCACCTCCACACCCTCTTAGATGTCCACCAATTTGATCTTCTATGCTTATCTGAAACTTGGCTAAAACCTACTGTTAAAGAAAATGAATTAACCCCTCCAGGTTATAATATCATAAGAAAAGACCGCACTACCAAAAAGGGAGGAGGGGTCGCAATCCTATATAAAGCAGAACTACAAGTTAGCACTATAGACCTTAATCCACCTTTAGACAATGGAGCTGAAATACTTATCTCCAAACTTCAAATCAACTCTTGCAAAGCCATAAATGTTATTTGTTTATACTTGCCCCCAGGAAATAACATAAATACCGTTGAAAATATTCTTAACTGGACTTCTTTTAATCACCCACAAGAAACCATAATCCTAGGAGACTTTAATATAGACTGGCAGACCTGTAGTAATGTACACCCCACCACCCATATTAACTTATACGGCTTTTCACAAACTATCATCTCCCCCACCAGAACTAATAAAACCAACAACAAAGAAAGTACCCTGGACTGGATACTTACTAATAATCCTCATCAAATGTACAAAGTAGGAACCCTCCCTGATGACCTAAGTGACCACACCCTCACCTATATTATTAGATATAAAACTAACCTAGCTTACCCTAACACTGTCAGAAGTGTTCGCAACAGTAAGAAATTTAATCCTGAATTCTTCCAGATAGAACTGTTTCAATGTAACTGGTCACCACTAAAATCTCACCCACTAGATGAAGCAGTAGCCTATTTCAATACCACATTCTTAGCCATCCTGAACCATCATGCCCCAACACGCTCTGTTAGATGTAAAACTAAACCAGCCCCCTGGCTCTGTAATGACACTAGGCAAAAAATTCTTCTGAGAAACAAATCCTGGACAAAATGGCGAACTACTAAGAATCCATTAGATCACCAAACCTTAAGGCAACTTAGAAACGGTACTAAAAAAGCCATCGTGCTAGACAAAAAAACCTTCTGCCTCCAAGCACAGCAGGCTTATCATAATAAACCACAAAAGTTTTGGAACAGCATTAACAAACTTCTTTACCCAGGACAATCTATCACTCCCAACCCACTAGGCTTCAACCCCGACAATCCCACTCAAACTGCCAATGCCTTTAATTCCTTCTTCACCAATGCCATCCAATCTCTTGCCAGCCACCTATCTCCTGATACCTCTAATATTCCTACTTCATCTTCAATCACCCCCCTTCATTTCAGCTACAACCTGTCTCTACTTCCACTATATGCTCCCTTCTCCTAAAACTAAAACCTACCACCCCCTCAGCTGACCAACTCCCAGCAGAATACCTTCAAAAAGGTGCTAAAGCCATTGCCTATCCCATATCCATTCTGATCAATAGAACAATAAACGAAGGAAATATCCTATCCATCTGGAAAATCTCTCACATTATTCCATTACACAAAGGTGGTAATTCTTATGACTTCTCTAACTACCATCCTATAGCTCTGCTATTTTCTTTGGCAAAAGTCATGGAAAAGTGTATCCATAAGCAACTGCTTAATCACCTTCTCCAAAACGACTTACTTGCCAACTGTCAACATGGCTTTAGTCCATATCACAGTACCACCACTGCCCTGTTATCATTCACAGATTGTATTAACAAAAACTGCAACAAAAGTATTCTTTCTTCTGCAGTATTCCTTGATTTATCCAAAGCTTTTGACATGGTTAATCACCAACTCCTCTTACATATAATGAAATCTCTATCACTTGTTCCCTTAGCCATTAATTGGTTCAAATCTTACCTTGAAAACAGACAGCAGGCAGTACTCTGGCACAACAACCTTTCTAATCTCCTTCCCATCTCCCTTGGTGTCCCTCAGGGCTCCATATTAGGTCCGCTGCTATTTTCCATTTATATTAATGATCTTCAGTTAGCAATTCCACATGCTACATGCATTCAATATGCGGATGACTTTACTATCATCTGCTCAACTACTTCTCAAACTGAATTACAGACCCTTACCAGATAGCATTTAATACTGTTGAACAATGGTTCAGACACAGTTGCCTCCTCCTAAACCCCAAAATAACTAAAATGATACTCTTCTCACCAACCCGTAAGTCCACACCCACACATTTTGCACTCACATCTAACAATGATACTCTTATTTCTCCTGACCCAACTACTAAACTCCTAGGAATAACAATTGACAATAACCTCAACTTTGACATGCATATTAACAATACTATAAAAACAGTCAACAAGAAACTTGGATCCCTCTGTAGAATCAAACCCTTTCTTACACCAGTAGCAAGGGCTGCTATAGCTAGAACTCACCTAATCTCTACTCTACTCTATGCCTCACCCATTTATACAAATCTTTCTAAAAACAACCTCAACAAACTAGCAGTATCCTATAACAATATTGCCAGATTTGCTACTGCCTCTCCTTTCAGAACTCATCACTGCCTTAATCTAAAACAACTTGGCTGGCTAGAGTTTCTACATCATCTACAATTTCTCCAGCTTACTATAGCCCACAAGACCCTCTATCAACCCTCAAACACTCCAATACTCTCAAGTCTCTTCACCCCCTACAGTAATCCTATAAACTTACGCTCATGCAACAAACTTCTTTTTAACACTTGCAGATCCAACAACTCAGCAGGTGATACCCTGTTCTCTAATTCTGTTGGAAATCTATGGAATTTACTACCTACTGATCTCACTTCTCTGTCTTCTCTTACACTATTTAAAAGGAAACTCAAATTATATCTCAATACACACTGGTTATGTTCCTGTACTAATCCAGACTAACTTTCCTATGTCTCATTAATAACAACCATTCATCTTTATGTATGTATACCTCCTTACGGTCCTTGTGAAGTGCAGTTGTAGTATTGAAGTTAGTATTGTTATACTAATGTTTATCTATTGCTATTACAAAAAAAAAGTTTTTATTTTTTGTTTTATTTCCTAACTGCTATTACTTTCTATATTTCAGTTTGTATGAATCTTTACTGTACTTCTTTTTACATTGTATTTTTGCATATGTCTTGGAGCTTTTCTCCCCAGGCCTCTACTGAAAATGGACATATATCCAGTTAGACTAGCCCGGTCAACAAATGTAAAATAAATAAATAAAATAAAATGTATTAGGCAAACTTGTTGATATTCTGCAAACATCTGTATAGTTGAGAAGTGTGATGCTTACAGGGAACATATACTACAGCAAGTATGCATTGCTTTCTGTCATTGGTGTTGCTGGATTGTCCCCAAATAGTTGTAATAGCACACTGCTATTTGTCCGACAGTGGCCGTATGACATAGTGGGGATTTGCACATAGGGGACATACTACAGTAGATTGCAGTGATTGGTGTAGAGACATACAATAGAATCTGTCACGGCACACAGGGACATTACCCAGTATTGCTACTATATTGGTAAGAGACACACATGTAATGTGTTGCCAAACTGTGGTGTATGACATGTGAGGGAGCAGTGGATAGTTCAGGACATTATGGGTGTGTAGGGTCTGTACATAGTGGACATCCACATATCTGGTCTTGCAATGTGTTCTCCACTTGTTGTCTTGCAGGAATAATGTACCGATGGAGACATCCACCATTTTTATTTGCAGAGAATGATGCTATACTGGATGCCCTCAGACTCCACCATCACATCCTGCTTTCCCGGGGATGGCACAATCATGAACAGTGGGCAGTACTGTGGGGCAACCTTGTTAGGGCTGTTAATCAGATTGGCCTACTGGACAGGACCTATGAGCAGGTCCAACACTGGGCCAGATATATGGTCAATGCTGCATGTCAAAGGGCAGCTGCTGTTGCCAGGGATTGTGCTGCCACTGGTGGGGGGCCTGCAACAGAACAACCACTCTCGGCAACAGAGGAATTCCTGGTGAATGTAGGATCAACCAACAGCTCCCAGGCATCCACCACACCATACATCCTGCGGGTGGGTGCCACAGCATCCACATCAGAGGAGCATCCAGGTAAGCTTACTGTGTTCATTAGTATAATACCTTATCAGTCATTGTGGCAGGCTCTACATACCAGGAAATGGGTGTCAGGTCTATCTGCATTAGGAGGTTGGCTTTTATGCACAGTTGTGCACACATAATCTGAATGTCAGCATAATAGCCAGTATCACATTAGCTACTATACATATGGATATACTCACATAATACCTTGTAACACTGTAACATTTGGTGTTGTTGACCATACCGCTCCCTCACCTTTTCATAGGTCTACCAGGTGTGTCTGGAGTCCATGGTCCTGTACCTGGTAAGTGTGACACTGTTGTTTTACAATCATATATACCCTATGAAAGTTAAGGGCTGCCATTTTGCCTTATGCACAACAGTTGTGCTTAGCTAGAGTAGAACAGTTTTATGTTCCAATTCGGAGCAGTTAACTACAGTGCATAGCCTGTGGAATGACAAGTGTGTATTTGTATAAACATTAACATGTTTGCACTTACACTTATGAGCAACTATGCAGCTTGCTATACATGAGGTAATTACTCCAAGATGCCCATTCAAACACAATAGGGAAATGGTACATACCTGAGGAAGTGATACTACACCTACCATATCATTCTCAAGACAGGTGCACTGTGTTTTCTGTGTAGTTTTATCACAAACACTGTCATATTGCATACCTCACAGGTGTATTGCACTAGAAATGTTAACTGGATGTAGGTGACATGCATGTTATACAGGGCCTGACTTGACTGTATATGTTGCTGTGGGTTTGTGTGTTGTGCATGGGATCAGAGATGAGAAGATGCAGGAAATGTAATACAATGTAATGTAATAAGGAACTCTATTCCTTACAATATAAGAAGTATCCCCCATAAGTCCCAATTCAAACTAGCACTCAAGTACTACCTTCAGAACACCTGGTCCTGTCTCTGTTGAGCTCCTACCTGACTCCTTATAACTCTTCCTTATACCCACCATCTTTTCTCTTTCTTCTCCTCTTACCCCTCTTACTTGGAAAACGTTTTACTACTCCTTCTATTGTGTAAATTATTCCTTTTTTTCTCCTCGCTTACACACCATTATATAAATACCAGACTTAAATTAATTTATACAAAAATGTGTACAAAACAATGTAATTGTGTTAACATCTTGTGTTGTATAAATTCTTTTTTGATATCTAACTTTTTTTTGGAATGACTGCAATTGTAATTGGAGCTTTTCTCTTTGGGTCTCCAATGAAAATGGGCCATTGTCTCAGTTGGACAAACCTGGTTAACAAATGACAATAAACAAATAAATAAATCCTTATCTGTATGAGTCTGTGTGGATTACCATATATAATAGTGCAGGTGGTAATTGCACTGATTCTGTCTTGCTTCTCACAGGTGAACAAGGGGGTTGGAGTCTGTCTCTCTCTCACAACCTGATGTCAGTGTCTCATTGGACTCTGATGATTATGGTGGCCATAGTGAGGCACAGGTGGTATTGTTGGGGGATGAATCTGTCCCAGAAGTTGACATCTCTCTTCTGCCCTCATTGTCCCTGCACACAGTCAGTATGCCCACACATACCCATTCACCAGAGGCCACAGATACTAGACAGTCAGAGGGTGGAGACATAGTACAGGATAGTCTGAGAACTATGGCATCAGTGAGTGTAGACACTGGCCATAGCCAGACAACTGGTGAGATTACACACAAGCAAATTGACAGTGGAGCTTGAAGGACTGCAGCCCATCCACCTCCTGGTAGGTGTCACATCATGGGTCACTCAGCGCATGTTTTGAGCTTTCATGGAAGTGCAGGCATGTTCTGAACACAACACCAGATGGATGCTTAGGGTTATGGATGCAGCAGAGTCTGAAATCTGTGACTGCCTCCATCGCATTGGTGATACCCTGGATCATTTCACTAATGTAGTGGACAGATTATGGGTTGAGACAGTGTCTGCTTTGACTGCAAATTGACTGTGCTGGAACATCTGGTTGGAGTTGGGCATCGGACACATGGCCATAGGCCAGCAACACCATCTTCTGAGAGTTCCATGTAGGCATGCACACTCATGCTCCTGTAGTGGCTGTACCTCCAGCACTACAGAGAGAAGTGTGCTGTTCACACTATGACTTGGCAGGCCAATGTCACGTGGTCCTGGGCGTTCCCATAGTGAACACATGACCGGCAGACAGCAGTCACTGTCAGGTACTAGCACCGCATCTGACCTTGGGCATGGTGGTGCCTCTGCTACTCCTGGTGAAGTCAGTTCCCATGTTCATGGTCGGAGATGGTGGGCTGTCCACTCTACCATGTATGGTCCACATCTGTCCACCATACATACCTGTAGGGATAGCACTGGGCTTGCCTGTGTACATGCACACACTCCAACACCACTGTCACATGCAGGTCACCAACAGACACACATGGAACCTCTGCTTGGCCCATCTAACCAGCACCCTTCCCTGATTCATACATATGCTGTCAACTGTTTGCCACAGGCTAGGTCTTTGGCACCTCCACACCCACACCTTGTGCATGTGATGATACTTGTGCCACATCCCTGCCATCCATGCCATCAATGCAGCGAGCTGCAAATATGTGTCTGATGCACAGGGTGACTATACTATTTTACATGTGTTTGTGTAGTACAGTAGTATTATGCCATGGCAGTTGTCGTGAGCCACAACGGGTACTGTATGCTGGCATGTGTCATGACTACATGTCAGACTTTGTGTATCTTTGTTGTCTGATGGTTCACTGGTGGTAATGTTACAGAATGACAAGTGTGTCATGGACCTGTGTATTAGTACTAATTTATGAATCTATGAACCTATGAATGACAAGTGTGTCATGGACCTGTGTATGGTTTTTGTCCCAGGAGTCTGAGTGGTTCAATTATCAACACATGGTGGCAATACAGTGGCACAGGATGGTAAATCAGCAGCAGAAATATGATGTCAGCAAGGTAAGCCAGTATACATGCATGGCTCCCTAGGTGCACATTTGCAGAAAAGTATGTCAGGTGCAATGGGGACAGTCAGCATCATCATGCTTTCTTAACCTGTGACATGTTCTACTACCCTTGATATGTGTCACTTCGGTATTCTGCACCTACAACTCTAGATGGTGGCAGAAATTAATTATGCTTATGTAGATGAGGGCAACTTAGGGCCAGCGACTAGTCACATGGCCATAAAATGCATAACCAATACACAGAGGTATGCTACACAGGTATATCTCTAGTGCTGCAAAAGGATATATTTACACACACACACAAGTTTGCTGTTGTAAGATTAGAACCCCCACTGATCTAATAGTACACACCATAGCTTGCAGCTTTTATCGCATGTGCCATGTTGTTTATCTGAAGTTCCACTGTTAGCCAGTGCTCTTAAGGTGGATGACATCAGCAGGCCTTGTGAAGGAAGTGAATGTTGAGACCAGGAGCTAGTCACAGGGCATAAAATGCATAACCATTGCCAAAGATAACTCATACAGGCTTGTCTGGAGTGCTGCATGGGAATATGTTTACAAACACAAGTTGGATGCTGTGAGATGAAAACCCCTACCTATCAAATAGTACACACTATAGCTCGCAGTATTTATTGCATGCACCACACTGTTTATCAGATATTACACTCTCAACCAGCGCTCTTAAGGTGGATGACATCAGCAGCCCTTGTAGAGGAGGGAATTTAAAGGCCAACAGCCATTCACAGGGCCATAAAAGGCATACTATTTCACAGAGATAGCCCACATGGGCATGACCATAGTGCTGTAAGGGGATATATACTGATACACACAAACACACAGAGAGTTGGATTATGTGAGATTAGAACTCCTACCCACCTAGTGGTGCACATTACATCTCATAGTGCTTACTGCATGTGCCACAGGTTATGTCTGTTCTATATGGTGACGCAGGCACAGTACTTGTGTAGACACATGGTGGACTTGTGTTAGCATGTGTTGCCTGCAGAGTGATACTGATTGGTACTGTTATTGTATCTAATGTTCTATTGGTGGGATACCTGGTAATATCCTTGCTACTTGTGTACACTTACCAGTCTGGCCATATGTGGCCATTTGCAGTTTGATATGCAGACATGTGGCCAGGGACAATATGGCTTGTTCAAGGCATGCATTGCGACAATTGTGCATTACACTATATGCGTACCTGTGTCTGTCTACAGGCTGACTGTCTGAAGGCACAGGGGTCTCTGGTAGAGTGGATTATGTACTGTTGTGGCCTTGGTCTGATTCCGTCGAACAACTGTTGTGATGTGCAAGTGCAGATAACCTCAGCATTCTGGGGTATGTGGAGACATTTGTACATCCCCACCCATATCTATATAAATGTGTATAACAGGGATGTCTCCTGAAAATGAGGTTGTGTGTACGTTATGTAAATGTGTTATGTAGATATATGTAGGGAGTCTATGTATCATTGTACCTTATATAGCTATATATACATCTTGCTATTTTATATATATATATATATATATATATATATATATATATATATATATATATATATATATATATATATATATGTGTGGGTGTGTGTGTGTGTGTGCGTGTGCCACATACTGATAGAGACAATAATCAAGTGTGAGGGGGATAGGGAGAGACAGATATGTGTACATAGCTTTATGGTGAGTGTGTGTGTGTGTACAGACATATTTCCACATAGCAGGTCTTTGGGTGGTAGAGGCAACAGACTTGGACTCAAGTTAGCTAGGTGTAGGAGCATGCCCAGTGTTATAGTTAGTACTTACATGGTGACTCCAGGCCAGAGCTACCTGTACTCCAGGCCAGGATTATGTGTGCTGCAGGTCATTGGCTGCTGCAGCTGTTACCACAGTACTGCAGCTCCCTGATATTGTCCAAGGCATTCCCCGGCTGTTTGTTGACCTTAATATGTGACTCATACCTCACAACTGTACAAAGCTTCACAGACTTTTCAGAATTTTGCCTCATATTTTTGGCTCATTTCACTTAACATTGTGGTTTTCTGACAAATATGTGGCAAATCAATGAAGACTGAAGTCAATAAATAATGACAGACATTTGAGTTTCAGACTCCATACACATCAGGAGATACATGTTAATGCAAGACCTGTTATTCTATCAACATTCTACATTTGTAGAAGCAACTATGTATAACCTGTCCCTGTTTTTGGGCCTTGGTCCCACTTTTATTGATGTCTCTGGCCAGATTTTCTGATCTAAGAGGTTGAGAGGAATGATGAGACTGGGGTACATGATGTAGCACGACACACAGTGTAACAGTCTGCATACCTCTCCCTGTATATGTTTTTGCAGAATGTCCAACATTTTGCCCCACATGTCTGCTGTGTTCCTCATACCTTTGTAGTTTTCCAGTGCTATATTGTAAACAGCGGTCACTGAATTGTTATAACTGCTGACACATTTAAGTTATGGCCTTTACATCCTGCAACTATTCTGACCTGTTGCAGCATGCTCCTATGCTAGCCACCTGCTAGTGTACTCAGAATGTGTATAATGTCTGTCTGTAGGTATGGCCCATTTGTACCCCCATTCACTCTGGCTTTGTCCAGCTTTCTTGCAGTAACAGATTGAGGGGTTATGACAGTCTGTGGGGATACCACCATATGAGTACCTCACATGCAGAATATGTTGGATGCTGCAAGATTCAAACCATCAGCACCATCACCGCTGCTACTGTCCTGGGCCCAGGTAGCCACATTAGCCACCAGACAGAGGAGTTTCATTCCTCACACTATCAACAACATACAGGAATTGCTTAGTCTGCTAGTATATCATTGCTGACTTACTGTTATAGCAGTTGTATGGGAACACTGATGTCTTTGGGGTGGAGAATGACCAGCCTATGCACTGCTGGCAACTGTCCTGTGACCCCACTGTTTTCCATCTTCCTGGCATAGGATTGTGGACTTTCCAGCCATGTGTTCTAGTGGATATTATGGGGCACATACTAGTGAACAGAGTACCTGTTGTCCCAAGTGGCTGTTAGATCTGTAGAAGTAGCCCAGTAACCCACTATAGATCTCTGTCTGATGCATGCAGTCCACAGCCAATGCATGGTGAGGTACAGGTTCTGTGGTCTGGCTGGCATTATTTTTTACTAATATGTATTTGAGTCAGAGTAATGTGTCAGTCCCTAGGGCCCTAGTTTGTCAGTGCATGTGCTATGCTTTGTCTCTTGGCCAAGGCCAGGGCATATTGGGCTCACCTACGTCTACTTATAGGGACAGCCTCTGGTGGGGGGGACCTCCTCCAAGTCCCTCTGTGGGTGCAGCTGTGGTGACCTAGGCACTGGTGGGGGGGCTGTGTATCTCTTTCCTTTGTTGATACTGCTGCATATGTGCCTGGAGAGTGCTGTGGGGCTCCACCAGCTATACCGAGGCACCAGGACCATGACTTTAACAGCCCAAACACACACTCTATGATGTTCCTAGTTTGTGCGGATGCCTCATTATGATGTTCTTTGGTGAGTGTGTGTGTGTGTGTGTGTGTGTGTGGGTGCATTTCTGAAGGGTGTCATCATCCATGGTTCCAGTATGTAGCCAGTATCCCTAAGTAAATGGCTGTGTGAGATGCCCCCCCTAGCAAACATCTGCTACAGCTGTGATGTATGCCAGATATGGGAGTCATGATAACTGCCAGGACTGCCAGGACACACATTCATGATAATGCCCTGGGCATTGCACATGACCTGGCAGTTGATGGAGTGGTACCCCTTGCGGTTGTCATAGATTCTATCCTCTTCATTAGGTAGTGCCTTCATGTGTACATGATTGCAATCTATGGCAGCAAATACCTCTGCTAGTGTGCTAGATGGTAGAAGAGTTGCATACTACTGGCCCTCTTCTCAGGGGTCTGGGGAAAATAAATGTTCTCACTGGCATGTGATAGCATGGCATCCAGGAACTTTTGGAGTACACTGGAAACAGATGCCTGTGAGACCCCATCATGTCCCCAGTTGGTCTTTGGAAAGTACCTGTAGGTAGTATCCTAAGGGCTACACATACCTTTGTTTCCACTGGGATGGGTTCCCCTCTGTTGGCTCTGGATCTGAGTTGAGGTTGGCAAAGCTCAGTGAGTTCTTGTAGTATATCCCTGTCCACCCTGTAGCACTCTACAATCTCCAGCTCGTGTAGCTCCTGGTAGGTTACCCTGGGCCTGAACACATTTCTCCTTCACAGTCTAGGCCTATGGTCAGCATCAGCAGCAGCTGCATTGACCTCAGCATCTAGCGCATACATATGTAGCAGACCTGCAGCAGCCCATAGCATTCTCTCAGTTAAAATTCTCAAGTCTGTACTCCAATGGTGTAGAGTATTGGGGAAAAATCAGATTGCAGGGTGTATGCAACCTTTATAGTGGTCTGCTGTAGGTGTAGCCTGTGTGGCTGGCTACCTGTGATGTATTCCATCTGTAAAGTACATCATTAAGAGGTTTAATGGCCCTAGTTTAAGTGAAACAGGGCTCATCAGTAATTAATATATCATTGTCTTTGTCAGGCACTTTTTTTTTTTTTGACAGCCTTCCTTGCTGAGAGGTGCATTGTGCCATGCACACACGCTCCACACAGATAAACAAAGCTTAGCAGTTAGTAGACACAGCTCCATGAGAGATTGCACTCAGCACGGTGGTGTGCCGCTCAAACATGAGCAAACATGATAAAAAGCATGCCACAGAGGTAAACATAGCTTGGCAGTCACTGTACATGTCCCCTTGCTCAGCTCAATGTCATGGCTCACAAACAGACGCCACTGAGCTCTAATCAGCTTAAATGTTTGTGGACACACCCTCCTTTTGATGTCAGCTAGCTCTTCTTTGGACACCAACATGGTTCTGTACCTACACGGATGGGATTTGAAGACACAGATACCCATTTCTGCTATTCAGTAACCCCAGCTCATTTGCATACAGATCCATGTACAATACCTGGAAACTACACAATTTCAGGCCCTGCCTCATTAGCAAGCACAGCAGTCTAACATTGTACATACTCCACACAGGTTCCTATAATGTATTACTGTAACATACTCCCAAATTCTGTTTTTTACAGTCTTTTGATATATTTTTCCATAATGGCATGTTTGCACACTGCGGAACACTGTGCAAATATACCCAGGGTATCTGCATCCCCTATGCTATTTCTGCCACTTTCAGTACAGTTTTACAGCCCCTTGTGTCATTTTTACATCCTGTACATGGACTTTTTCTGTGTACATTATGGGCACCAACACAGGGTATGCACGACTTCATATCTGCTTACTGGATCACTCTACCTGCCACATACGCATGCATTTCACCTGCTTATGAAGTGATTTGCATGCCACGGACAGTTCTGTGTTCACATGCTCGTGCACACCCCTCAGCTCTGTTTACTGGATCACACATCTGATTACTTCCATGTAAGCACTGTACCACTATGCCTACCTGGCAAATAAGTTCATGTAGGCTTTATTAAATCCCCTCCCATAGTCATTCAAGCATCTTTAGGTTATAGCAGAATTCAAGATAAATTTGATATCAACAATTCTCTGGCAGAAAGCAAACAATGAACTACTTAAACCCACCAGAAAACAGTACAAGCTAATAATGATTTAGTACTTAATATATTCATTACAAACATTCTTAACTTAGTCTTATTTGTCACTATCCTATTCCCATGCTTATTAATTACTCACCTATTACTTTCACTTATAACATCCCAACTATCAAACCTCTTCCAAACTTCATCTTCTCCATGTATATTAAAAATATTTTGTCCATAGAAAATAATCTAAAATCCACAGACCAGCTGCCTGTTCTACAGCGTAAAGTTCCTAACTTATTTGCTGGTAGCTTTAACAATCTTCCCTTATACCTTCACAGCAAACATGTGGTACTTATCTGCAGGCTCTATAACTATGGGTGGTATTCTTTGTTATGCTTAGGCAAAGAGGAAGTTTGCACTTGTTCTGCCTATTCACAGCTTTGGCATGATCCATAGACCATAGCTGAGCCTAACTGCAGCAGTTTGAAGATGACTTGGATAAACTTATGCAAATCAGGCACCAATGACATGAAAATGAGGGTTTCATAAACATTTTGACATCATCTCATGTAAGTTAGACAACTTTCCTTAATATTGTCAATCCATAATAATTGTACTGTGTGCAAAGATGCCTCACAGATATGCCTTACAAAA
Source organism: Protopterus annectens (assembly GCF_019279795.1). Lineage (NCBI taxonomy): Eukaryota > Metazoa > Chordata > Ceratodontiformes > Protopteridae > Protopterus > Protopterus annectens. The sequence goes on from NC_056733.1 coordinate 1,958,343,749, forward strand.
GCAAAGTTGTACCTTTTCTATCAACTTTGTAGTCAGTGAAGTTGTTCTTGTAGCTAGTAGCCTATCTGCACTTGTATACAGGTGATATGGATTGTAGGTCACTGCAGCCACTGTAGTAGTTAATGAAATCAGTTATCAAATAATGTTCCATACAACATAGCTGTGGTTATTGCAGTTGTCACACAAAGCCCAAGTTTGTACATCACTTGCAATGATTCCAGCAGCATCCTTATCAGCATCAAATGGGAAAGCATTGTTTGCATAAGTGTTAGAAAAAATGTGAAGTCTTGCCTTTTGTATCCACTTTGCAAAAGCAAATGTCATTGTAATAAATAAGAAAGTGCTCTTCTTTCTGACGCTCTGGTACGATTTTTAAAGGCCAAAGATATTTCTAATGATCAACTGCTGAGAGGTATTCTTAGTTCTCATGTGTGAAATACAGTGTGTCATTTTAAGGTGTGATGAAGCTGTTAAATCTACAGCTGTGAATGCTTCCTGTTAGGGTGTGTTACTGGGTAGCGTAATGTATGTAATGAATTACTTCAAATGACTTTCATGTTACTGACCACCCTTAAAGTTTAACTTGTAAACAGTCGGCAGCTTTATTCATGCACATAGCATTAGAAATAATACCATACCCATTCCTTTTCTCAGTCATGTCATTTATAAGGTGTAGTAGCAAAGGGATATTTCCCATAATATTCATAACATCCATGAAGATATGGTTATAATCATCATCATCATTAAAATTGTCTCTTTGGTGTCTTCATCCTTGTTTCTACAACATTTTGAAATCCATAAGCACACATTGGACTAAATTTAAACCAGCCTCCCATGTATGTCATATTAATTATTTAAATCAAGCAAGTTCATAATAAAAATGAGAGAATTATAGTTAATGCAAGATTACTTTGACTCTGTCTGTGATGGCAACCTGTACTGTAATTTTTAAGTGTAAAGTTACAACTGATTCCCCTTAGGGTGTGACACTGAATAATTTGATCCACTTCAAATCACTTTTGTATTGCTGTTTTCTTTTCCAATGCCAATTGACAGTGAAAATTGTGACCAGAAAGCCTGTTAACTTATGCACACAGCAGTGATAATGGCACTTTGCACAATCCTAATACTGTGATTAATAAGCCTGCAAAATGCTAGTAACTGACATGTCTTAACAAGTAAAGCAATAATTCTGAACGGTTCTATATCACATAGTCAAAGTGTCAAAACTTCGAGTATGTAAATATTGAACACAAAAGTTTGAAAACTGAAAACTCCAAACACTCAGAACAGCGTTTTTTTCCCCAGGGAAAAAAATCGCTGTTCCGGTACAAAACACAGAAACACACAAACAATACATACTGTTTCTAATACACCCTCCCTACTTAAATATACCAACTCCCGAGATTGCACCACACTGGAGGAAATAGCAAAGCCGCAGAAATGGCCCACCAAATTCTTTCCCTGGGAAAGAATTCGATGTTCCACGGCTTCATTATTTTTAGACTTCGAACTTCCCAGTTCGAAGTTTTGGTGTTCGGACACTTGTGCATTCGAACTTATAATATACGCCCATTCTGAACAACAGATCTCACAAAATAACGCAATCTACTGAGTTTTCCAATTACTTATTCATTTATCATTTGTTTACCTGGAAAGTCCAACTTGGAATGAAGCCAATTTTCGGTGGGGGCCTGATGAGAAAAGCTCCAGACACATGCCTTTGTGACATGGGAAGAAACTGGAGCACCAGGAAGAAATCCACATAAACACAGTGAGGGCATGCAAACTCCACAAAGATGGCACCCCAGCTGAGAACTGAATAGGAGAACCACTTGCTGTGAGGCAACAACACTACCGCTGCACCACTGCACCATACTTTATGGATCCTCTTTGCTTATTAGCACCTTTTACTTGTTTAACACTTTTCATAGACTGTTGGCAGTGAGAGTGACTTAGCTCAGTTAAAAATGCAGGACTAAGGACAAGTGGCATGAGTTTGGGCTGATTTATAAATTTCATGTGCAGTTGAGCTCCAAGAAACACACAGTTGCACAAATGTATATCTTGATATAATATAAATGCATTCAGATATTTGGGACAAGGTGTACAGATGCACAGTGACCTCGTGAAAGTAAATAAGTACAAAGCTCACCTTACATACACTCCTGCATGCTATACTATTAACATAGTAGTTATATGTCTCTACTGTTATTAATGGCGACTGAAACAGTGCCACAACTTCTTCCTACTAAAAATCAGTATCTCTGTTTGTAAATACCACCCATACCTTTCCTCCTCCCCCAAAAAAGATTAATGAATTGATATAATGCTACAACAGTGGTTATGTAAGGTCACCTTAATTTCAGCATACTTTAAATTACTTTGCCTCATTGTTAGGCTCCCTTTCCCCATATGGCTATCTTAAGGATTTCTCCAAACAGCCTTTCATCAGTATACATACCAGAAAACTGCCTTATCAAACTATCATGCCTCCAGCCCTCAATCCTTTACTGAAAAAAATATTATATAAAAGATTAAATCTCAGCACTCTAACATAGGAAGATGGCCTCTACCCAAGACTATTTAAAATGGATAGCTGCACATAATATGTTCTTTATAATAAATGTATAATATCTGTCTTGGTATCAATACAATGTCCAGTGAGATGGAACAAATAGTTGTTCACCCATTTCCAGAAGAATCCAACCCAGTTTCTGCCAATGGATTTATATCTGTTTCCATACTTTCTGTTCTTGGGAAATTTTTAGAAAATATAATTATACAAATAATTAGCCTCCAACATCCAGCAATGCAACTTCAGCTCTTAGCTATATGCATTCTGGGCAGGGAGAAATACAGTGATATATAAATCTTGTTTCATTAATGCCTACCTGCAGTTAATCATTCACTCAGTTAGTTAGATGCAAAATTCCTGACTAATGGCTGATCAGACAGCAGCTTTCTATATCCGAGAGCAAAATGGAAATTAAATATGAAAAAATATATGCATTTTAAATGAACAAGCAAAGCAGTTTTATGCATTAGTTTGCCAGCTGAAGTAATTTTCTCATATTTGATGTGCTCGGTCATGGCCTTGAATACTAGTAGTAATGTGTTGTGTGTCAGCTGCCTTTTAAGTGATATTGGCTCTAGTGAACAAGACCACCAACACAAGTCATTCTACAAGTATAACACCACAATACAATCAGTGTTGTGACACCCAATGAGTTAACTGATGACATTCTCTTACATATAGAGAAAGGAAACACTAACAAAAAAAGGAAACACTAACAAAAAAAAACTTTATGGACTTCACCAAAGCCTTTGACTTAGAAGATAGCAAAATGCTATACAAGTCTTTTACAGCTGCATAAATGTATGTCAAGGTACTGCAGTGCTTAAACAATATCCTATCAAAAAAGGCATTTACTGTTAAAATTAACTCTGATTCTTCCATTTGGATACATATACCAAAGACTGCCATCTGCAAAGAAAAGGCATACTTTCCTTCTTTATTTTCAGAAAAAAAAACTTAAGGCTTAGCTCTACAAACAAATTAAAAATACATGCTTTAAGAAAAGTAGTATCTCATAACTTCATTTCAGACAAAAAAAAAATGATCATTTCTTGCTTTTTGTACCCCTGCATTGCAAATATACCATGTTTGTAGTTCTACATCTCTACATCTCTGTTATACCCCTTAATTGTTTTCTGTATGATTAGTACACCCTAGCTGAGTCTGCAAACAGTCCATTGAGATCAGTGTTTAACTCCAGTTTGCAAACATATGTATGTTGTATGTATGTATACGTTTATGAAAGTGTGTATAAATAAATGAATAAACAACAAAATTATTAAAAGGGGTTAAACACACTCTATTTTATTTCCCATTCTTTTCTACTTATTCAACAACAGGCTCGCCAGTGCCCTTGATAAGCTATCAACTACACTACCAATAAGTAAAATCTAAGATTTTACTTCAGAAGTTCTACCAGGGAAGATGGTTTGAGTGAAACAAATTTTAGTTGTTCTGTATAATTAAAACATTTTTGACAGGAATTTGCTATCAAATTTGATCCAGTTAGTGCTAAAAGATAAGGGTAATCCTTATTTTGATGCAAGATCAAATTATATCAGTCAAACATGAATCATTAAAAAAGCACCTGACAGAATATGCTATCAACAAACCAAATGGAGGATGGTAGCTTCTAAAACTACTGTGAAGGGACTATCTCTACAAAGAAGAATGTCCAGAAGATATTGCCATTGATTCAAAAAATGTCTTTAATAATAGACAGTATGGATAAAAAAAGTAGATTATATGCAACTGGATGGCAAAAAAATGAACTTCTAAAGGTAATAAAAAATAAACTACAAAAAAACCCTCTAGCCTTTCCAGTGAAACTTCTAAACTCATTACCCTAAACTAATTTGGCTAGCAGTACAAAAATATTCCAAATGAATACTCAGATATCATGTTTTCCAAATTTCCAACTCCTAAAAATATATTCCTTCCCCTTCTTCTATTACTGATTAATCTTAAGAACACTGGCATCCAATCTAAAATTAATCTTCCATAGTTCCAACACAAACCAATCTTCAGTGCACTATCCACAGTTTTTTTACTCCTCAGCTTTGGCAGTCCTTCCCATCCTCATTCACAGAAATTCATTCATGCCCTCACTTGTATTCAAAACTTAAAATTTCCTTACAAAAGAGGGCTTGTGATCTTACTTTTCCACCCTAGACATCACCTAACTAATTCCTCATCCTTTCTCCTACTTATTCATTCTAAGCATATAAACTAAATTATCGTCTGCCACTTTGTCAGACTCCCCCACACCTCCCACTATTCAAATTTCCCATCAGTTCTATCTACCTTTCCATACCCAATCCTTTTATTACCATTCGCAATCATGGTCTCCACTCTTTTGACTTTGTCCATCATCTCTTCCTTCCATGCTGTAAACCCTCTTTTAAATTTGTGCCATCTCCACTTGTAACCCCTCCCCAAACCACCCAAACCAATGCATCCTACTACTGTGACCCCTTGGCAAGATTCTACAAATATACTTATCCCCTTACCCTTCAACTGAAATTATATTGTCTTTCTACAATATGTATGAATATTTTACTATTTTTCTATGTTGTTTAAGACTTTCTTTATACTAGTTTTGCAACAATGTTACAAAATATGTATTTTTATCTGTTAATTTGATGCTGCAGTGGTGCAGCGTTAGTGTTTTTGCATCACAGCAAGAGGTTCTCCCGTTCGATTCTCAGCTGGAGTGCGGGGAGTGCCTTCTGTGTGTGGAGTCTGCATGTCCTCCCCGCGGTTGGATGGGTGTTCAAAAGATATGCGTAAATGGGTGTGCCTTCGTTGAAGGTTGAACGTCGAGGTGGCACCTCGGCGTTCGTCAAAATCTACTGCCAATCATTAGCGGACCGGAGTTCCGCTGTGGTGACCCCTAACCGGGAAAAGCCAAAAGACAACAACATCTGTTAATTTTCATTCATAGCAACTGTCTTGTTAATTTTTTCTAATTTTTGGTTTGGCTTAAATCTTCCACCTGAATCAGAGTTCTACTACTTTCACGTGGATGTAAATATTTAAGAGCTAAAGAATGATTTAATGAGGTTGATAAATTTTACAGTAATAGAAAATGCAAGTCAGATAAAGTGAATATGGCATATAGGCTATATAAATATATACACCCCAATAAAAACTTGTTAAAATCTGTTTTCTTTTTCAATCTCTAAAGTAGAGCAATGGGAAATATTACACAGTTATTAGAACATTTGACCGACATCCTTTGTGTAATTTGCTTGTGAGACATTCACAAAAAAAAAAAAAACAACAGATGCCACCAAATAGACAAGGCAGATGGACCAGTTCCCATTGTACAGTTGTATTTTGTAGCTCATTTTTGATTAGTTTGTTCATGAGGCTTTTGCTAATGCTGCCAGAACAAGCAGAAGTTACCTAGCTATCTAAACAATGACATTTGACATGAGGAGTTGCTCAGTTTTGAGTTTCATTGTCTTCATCCTGGGTTACCATTCACATGCTTATGTAAATAGACACACACACACACACACACACTCATATATATATATTTTGAGACTTCAAACATTTTGAATGGAGACCGCTGTATAGCGTGGAATGGGATATTTACCATTTTCCTCACTGTAGTGCGATCTCTGAGTTGGTATATTTAATTATATTTAATTAGTAGGGGGTCTTTGTTTTTATTTTTTATTAGGTTTTTGAAGTTTCCAAATTTTGATCTTATGGTCTCAGCCATTTGAAGTTCGAAGTTTTTAAACTTTGAGCTTAGCTTCTGAAGTAGATCCCTGTATATATGTATATATATATATATATATATATATATATATATATGTACATAACATACATATATGTATGTATGTATATACACACACACATATATATATATATATATATATATATATATATATATATATATATAATTGTGTCTACTGCATAAGTTCGAAAATACACTTTTTTGAACTCACACAGTAGACCCTGGGTTATGCGAAAGTGCACTTAATCGAAAGTGCACTTTCACAAAACCCGCTTCAGTGAACGGGCTACTACTGACTTTAGTGCAGTAGTTACAGACCTTAGGGTTAGGGCGTGGGTCATGGTAAGGGGATAGCTAGTAGGGCTATCCCCTTACCATGACCCGCGCCCTAACCCTAAGGTCCATAACTACCGCACCACAGTGGAGGACATAGCATGTTTTCCTGCTGTCCTCCACTGTGGTGTGATCCGTTCGTAGAAGCTGAGTTCGCGAAAGTGCACTTTTGAATAAGTGCACTTTCGCGTAACTGAGCGGTCTACTGCTCTTTTTCGAATACGTGGTATTCGATGAAAAGCAGTAGACCCATATAATTATACATGATAATGATATATTATTAATTAGCAAATGTTCAAAAGATCAATGAAACATATCAAATATACAAAACAATGAAAATGAAGAAAAACACTATTATATATACCAGCTTTGAGATGTCACACTTATTAGAGGGAAAATGCAAATTCCCAGACCCTGTTGAACTGAAATCTTGCACACAGACCTGCTGGCAGACTCAAAACTAGAAAAAAGGAGTTTTCACTCGTTATTACAGCTTATATATCTATCTGTCTATATATATATTTTTTTCCTGGAGATCATATTACCTACTTGTTCAGTCTTTCAGTCTTCAAACATGATGCCCATGATAGCAGCAGCAGGTAGTTGCTCCATATACATAACTAATGTCCCTGCTATTTTCCATTTATATCCATGTCTGCTATGACATCATTGTAGGACACAACCTCTCTCTCTGCTCTCCTTTCATTCCTTTTGCCTCCCCCATTTCAATTTGCTTGCATTTAATTTACACTTTGGGGTGGTAAGGAGTTTTCCTCATATTATTTTTGGCTATGCACCTTAAGTCTGCTTTTACAGCTTCTGGCTATAATGACATTTGCAGTCATTGCTACATTCTTTGCACTGCTCACTGTCTCTCCTCCTGCCTTCATGATGTATTGTTTACATAGACATTTCCTAGTACTTTTCTCCTTCCTCTAGGAAAACAACTTTCCCAGTCTTCTGCATCTTTTACAATACATCCTGAACTCAGTAATATTTCCAGAGCATATGGTGCATTCCTGCACACTTCTTTCTGCATCTTCAACATTCACAGTTCTCCATTCTTCAGTCCTTTTCTAGGGTTTTAGGTGTCAGATATCAAAGTATTCTTGGAGTTTGACCTCTCATTACATGCATTTGCTGCAGTGTGTGTGTATCATGTTTACTACTTTTTCCCTTTTCATTCTGTTGGCTTTCCATGGCTACACTGTCAGGCACCATTTGTGCAAGTTCCTGATAGTCGTTTTGCTTCTCCTTCCTTCAAGTCCCCATATATCAATGAAAATATTTGCTTTTTCATTATTTCACTTCTTTTAATATACATTTCTCAATTTCATGTGTATTACTTTTGCTCTTTGTGTACTTGTAGACTAATGTCTCTTTAATAAGGTCTCCATTATAACCCACCATTCATCGTTTGACAGGTTGTGTTGCTCTGTTTGCTCCTACATTGTCTTGAATACTATTATACCCTCATTTATTTTCCTTCAGTAAGTCCTCTTGCTCTCATATAGAGTGGTTCCACCAGATTTCCTCATTTTAAATCCTCTTTTCTATTCCCTGCTGCATTCATGTTTCTCCCTTACCGTTCTCTCCTCATATCATACATCCCACTTGATCATTGCTACCTCATTCATTTCCCTGTAGTCATTCCACCACTCGAATTTCTGTAGCACTCATGATTCTTGTTTTTTCCTTTCTGTCACCCCTATGGAGCTCATGGTATTCCTTTTCTTTCCACTCAACTTTGTTTTTCCTCTCGTCATACATTTTCCTTATTTCATTCATTCTTCTAATTCCTTTCACATGTTCCATAGAGTTTTTCACCCGGACGTACTGCTAGATTTTTTTAGCACGTGTATGATTATTTGCAGTGCCATCATTCTTATTGTGTTAATTTTCTCTGCCTGTGAAAATCTTGAGTAGTCTATGTCTGTTGTCTTCCTCACCCCTCCCCTTTGTCTTCCTCAGGTCCTTATCAATTATGCTTTACTCTTTCACATCTCTGCATACCTCAAAGAACTTATAGCATTTCTTTCCCTGCGTTTGTCTCCTGCCTTTTTCTTCCCTCTTCCTTCTCTGACAAGGACAAGTTTCTTCTTATCAAATCTCCTAATCAGAGCAGAAAAAGATTGTCAGTATTTTTTCCCTGAGCTTCTCCTATTTCCTCAAATACTTATGTGCATAATGTATGAGCTGTGAGTTTAAATTGTTTTCCTCCTTCAGAGAGACTAACAGTTTGCTAACTATAATTTATTTTTATTTTTTGTAAACGAGATGAACTCAGTTGTTATAAGTATTCCTTTACGGGCAACCTGGGATAATTGGCTTCTTCAGAATCAAACAGGCAGGCAATTGGGGGTTGGGAGACCCAAACCCTGCACTTCAGGAAAAATCTCATAGTGTTAATCTTCTCCACTAACTGCCATAACTTATCATAGGTCAGAAGTGACTACTTCCCCATTTCTCCTCCACTTTTCTTTCCTCTCCTTGCACGAGCTCTGTCAGCTTCTACCAGTTTTACTCAGATGTTCTGCTTCTAACAAACCCATCTTATCTCTATTGAGTGATGTGTAATAATATATCATGTACCCTAGATGCTAACACTTTAGCATTTATTTCTGAGACTGATCTATAGATTTTCTTCAATTTTGTCTCCCCTTCCTTTTGTATCAAGACCATCGCTGTCCTTTCAGTGGAGTTAGATCTTGTTCCAGTGTAGTCTATTTTATTAAACACCAATAGCTGACAAATCTCCCTCCCCTTCTTGTTCACTTCCTCAGTTAAACTAGAGCTACTCTATTACACTACTATGGCTCCCCTGTTCTCTGCTGATGACACTTATGGGAGAGTTAGCATCTGGCATTGGCCCACTACATGCTGACAATCTGTGGAGAAGACTGAGTAAGATATGTAGCATAGGCAGCATACACTGTGATACATGACAAATCTTTATGGAATTTTAATCTTGATAAGGAAGGGGGGGTTGTACTGATTAGTGGCCATGATCATTCTGGTAAATGCTGGAAAATGTAAATGGTGGAATATTTTGCAGATCTGTTTCTAGAAATAAAATGAAAAGAAATTGTGATATATATATATATATATATATATATATATATATATATATATATATATTATATATATATATATATATATATATATATATATATATATATTATATATATATATATATATATATATATATATATATATATATATATATATATGGGTTCCGTTCATAAGCTTGAAATACTGAGAGATTTCAGTATTTCGAGCCCAAGAAGCCAAATCCACATAATAGCGAAAGTTTAGAAGCATGAAATTTAAAACCTCGAATACCGGAGGTTTTGAATTTTGCGCTTCTAAAGTTCCGCTATGGTCATGTATTCAAGTAAGTGTGTGTGTGTGTGATAAGGGGTTTGGGTAGGGGTTGTGGTGTGTGTCAGTTTGTTTTGTTGCTGTGATGTGTGTGTGTGAAGAGAAAGTAGCTTGTGTGGTGGTGTTTTGTGTGTGTTTGTATGTAGTGCAACCTTGGAGTGAGAATATTTAAGTAGGGGGGGTGTGCAGGGGGGCTTGTTCTCCTGCTTTCATGTAGTAGAGTGATTGTGTGAGTTTGTGTTGTGGATGGTGTGTGTGTGTGTGTGTGTGTGTGTGTGTGTGTGTGTGTGTGTGTGTGTGTGTGTGTGTGTGTGTATGTAGTAAAACCACGAAATTCAAAACTTCCGTTATTCAAGGTTTTGAATTTTCGTGGTTTTTAGTTTTCATTGCTTTGTGGATTCCACTTCTTGGGCTCGAGATACTGAAATTCAAGATTTCAGTATATTGAGCTTCCGAAGTGAATCTATATATATATATTCATATCATTTCACCGAAAGACCATTTCACTGACACCCATTTCACTGAGACCAAATCACCTAAAGTTCATTTCACCTAAAACTCATTTCACTGACAAGTAGTACTCTAAGGCAAGTGAAAGGCATATGTCCTTTTTCCCACTGTAGTGAGATCCTGGTGTTAGTATATATAGTTAGGGGGGAGTAGGGGGCACAGCCCTCTACATTGGGGGGGTGTGGTGTAGGAGGCACCTATGGTGCACCTGTGGTGTAGGCGTAGCCCCCCACCTAGTTGGGTTTTGCCAAAGAATGTAAAAAAAAAAAAAACAGACAACAGAAAAACAAATTCAGTGGGCGGCTGTGTATGCATATACATATATATATATATATCTATATATATATATCTAGGCACACACACACACACACACACACACACACACACACACACACACACACACACACACACACACACACACACACACACACACACACACACACACACACACACACACACACACACACACTCACACAAAGAGAGAGAGAGAGAGAGAGAGAGAGACATATACCCACAGAAGACTGACGCTGGTTGCATGGTTTATTTTGATCATGAACTTACTCCTGAATTCAACTTTTGCTTAATAAAATATCCAGTAATTCCATTCCAACTATTTTTGGAATGCCAAAGACTCACAAGGATTAGTTAGACACTCTTCTCAACCATTTGTGTCTAATTGTGATCCAAAACAAAACCACTAGCAATATCAGTAGAAATAATGAAGTATGTTTCTCTAGCAAACCACTTCCTGAAGGACTCCTGGGATTTTCTATTGAAGTTATCAAACAGTGAATGTTTTGAGCATTGTTTACTGGTTACTACTGGCATTAAAATAATGCTCAAAACATTCACTATTTCATAACTGGTTACTACTGGCATTAAAAATCCATGGTGGTGCAGTGGTTGCATTGTTGCCTCATAGCAAGAGGTTTTCCTGTTTGATTCTCGGCTGGAGTACCTTCTGTGTGGAGTCTGCATGTCCTCCCTGTGGTCGAGTGGCCTCCGAAAGATATGCGTGAATGGGCGTGCCTTCGCTGAAGGTTGGGCATTGGGCTGGCAACTCGGCACCATAAAAATCTACTGACAATCATTAGTGGATCGGAGTTCCACTGTGGTGACCCCTATCCGGGAAAAGCTGAAAAGGCAAACAACTGGCATTAAAAATCTATTCTTGGTCATTCCTCATGAGACTGAGATGGAATGGTTTCATAAAGCTTTGATCACAGATGGGACAATGAAATATTAGGTATGGAGGAATATAAGGCCACAGGGTTGAAAAATGATAAAAAGATCCAGAATCACACAGTAAATGACCTGCTAAACACACTAGCAAATATCAAGTGGCACTTTAAACATGTAAGGTATGTTGAGTTATTTGGATTTCAGGCACTCAAATATATATTTAAAACTATTGTACAACATGCTTATACAATGAGAGGAACATCTCATGCTTATTCATTTCTACCATAAACATAACAAAATCAAACTCAACAAAGTTAGTAAGGCCTTAAAGCTGAAGTTTCTGTAAAGCAAAGGACAAGTCTAATAAGAAACACTAGTATAAATGCATTACTAGTAATGTTAAATCAAAACACTCAGTATATGCAATAAACTCATTTGTTATGTAAATTCAATAGCTCATAAATCTTATCATTTTTTTCATAAACATCTATGAATATATCTATAATATTACTCCCCAAACAAATTAACTTTTGCTTTCTTCATATGAACCTCATCACTTTCTTAGTTTGCTCCATGACAACAAATGTACTTTCTACAGTAAACAAAACTGGCCTAAGAATCTTTCTCTGCTGTTGAAAACTGGATCACTGGTATGGATCACTGGTATCCAACTTATCCTCAACCCTAGCAAGACTAAATTACTTTTATTCATGCCAAACACAACCAAATCCACTCACGTAACCTTCTCTAGCTCATCCAAAAATGCCTTTCTAATTACGCCATCCACCCATACTAAACTCCTTGGGGTTGAAATAGATAAAAATATCTACTTTGATGTTCATATAGCCCAAACTATCCAAAAGGTTCACAATAAAAATGGGTACTCTCTATCAGCACAATAACTCTCTCACTGATAAAGCAAGAATTACTTTAGCCCAAGCTCACCTTTTTTCTGCACTCACATACACAGCTCCAATACTTACCCACATTAGAGAAAACGATCTTGACAAAATTGAGCCATGCTACAACAAACTTGCAAAATTTGTCAATAACTCCACATTCAGAACCCATCACTGCCAAGTACTAAGACACCTTAAATGGCTTGAATGACCCCAATTACTCAACTACAAACAGCTAACTATTGCATTCAACACCCTTAACAGCCATGAAAAAACACCTGCCCTGCAACAGCTGCTCACCCACTACTCTACTACTCACCCACTCCACTCTACCAACAAATCTGTTCTCTGTACCAGAAGGCCAGTAACACTGCGGGAAACTCTCTCTATTCTCACATCATAGTTAAGGGCTGGAACAACCTCTCCACTCCTGTTACCTCTACCACAAATGTTATTCGATTCAAAACACTACTTAAATCACAGCTACTGGAAACTTGGATCTGCCCATGTATCACTTAACTCACTTTCTCCTGGACTTCTCTAACCATAAAAAAACTTTTTCTCAACATGGGCTTAGACCTTCTTACACCTTATCTACTTTGTACTTGCTTAGTCCATTAACCATATTAGCTAACTATGACATGGCCCTTATGTAAATTCTTGGGTGAGATCTTTCAAATCAATTAAGTATTAATTATCTTAACTGTACTCTATTCTGGAAAAGTGACTCTCATGAAAATGTTACTGCTTTCACATACTATTTGTAATTTGTTATTGTAATGTGTTATTGTCATATGCTTTTGGCTTGTCTTTCTGGAGCACCATTTCCTTGGCTTGTCTTTCTGGAGCACCAACCATTTTACGTTATTTCCTTGGTTTGTCTTTCTGGAGCACCAGTGTTGTTAGTTGTTTGCAGTTGGTTTCGCTGGTTTTGGGTTTTTCTTTGGTAAGTATTAATTATCTTAACTGTACTCTATTCTAGAAAAGTGACTCTCATGAAAATGTTACTGCTTTCACATTCTGTTTGTAATTTGTTATTGTAATTTGTTATTGTCATATGCTTTTGGCTTGTCTTTACGAACACTTATATGAGATAGAGAAAAACTTGGCCTATTAACCTGTGTATATAACCAGCATGGCCACAAGCTTACCCATCTTGAAAAAAAAGGCTGGAATTGAGGCGGCGCTTAAAGCTTGGTTGCTGTTTTTTATCGTTGTTTTATGGAGAAAAAAAGATTTACGAAACCTTGTGCTTCTGGCTGGCATTTTCAAACAGCTTTTTTTTTTTCATTCTTCCATCACATATCTTCATCAGTAAGAATAGATTTTAGATACTTTACTACTACTCAAACAACCTTATACATCTTGTTGGTCTAAGCCTGGAGTGACTTCCTGTTCTGGGTTTATTTGACTGGTGTTGCTTCATTTGTTACCCATATGCTTTTTGAGCTTTTCTCCCCGGGCAACCACTGAAAATGGACCCAGTCCAGCTGGATTTTCCCCAGTTAACAAATGTAAAATAAAAATAGATAATAAATAAAAACAAACAATACATCTGCAAGTTCTGATTTAATACCACCAGTAGTAATTCTAATATTAAAGAACCAGTTAAGTTACTACTAAACCTATATTCAACAATCTTTTATTTCACAACTTGTACATCCATCTTCGAAAATGTGAAATATTACCCCATTTATAAAATAGAGACAATTCTGATGTCAAACAGACTTCACCTATAAGTCAGACCTCAGTTTTAAGTAAATGCGTTGATATATAATGTTTACTTGAATTTATTAATAACAATTATAGTGGTAACATTAATGACTTACACTAGCACTTTTTAGCATAAATCTGCCAAATTGACTTTTATTTAGCACAATCTTTAGCATTTATTTTATTTTACATTTGTTGACCTGGCTAGTCTAACTGGATACATGTCGATTTTCAGTAGAGGCCCGGGGAGATAAGATCTGTAGGAAAAAAAAAAACAAATAACAAAAACAGTTATGTTTACAATGAACATTATATGTTAACACAGAATTATCAAAGAGGGCAGAATACTTCACAGTGCAAAATGCAGGTACAATACAAAATTATCTTAACTGTATATGGCAGGTTGTTTAATGGTGTTACCTATTTGGGCATGGCAAAGGGATTTGATTCTTTGCCACGTATTGCTCTAATAGCAGCCTTAAGGATGTGCATTATTAACCCTATATCATAAGACAGATTACAAACTGGTTGGCTGACTGACAAAAAACAATCCATTGTTATGCAAGGATGTCATTCCAGTTATCTTCTGGTCAACAAACGTGTTCCACAGAGATCTGTACTTGGCTCTGCACTGTTTAACATTGTCATTGATATTTTACCACAGAATAAACCATGCTGGTTGCACAAATATGCAAATGATCTTAAAATCAGATTTATAATCAAGAATTATATGGGCATAACTAATGTAAATGAGTATATGATGGAAATATCACTCTGGGCTAGTACCACAAGTTTCTGATTTAGTACTGGTCAAATGCAGTGTCATGTAATTTAAAAAGCTATTTCTCATATATATCAGCTATAGTTGAATAACACAAGCTTAAAGTAAGTTGTATTTTTCAGACCTTGGTATAATTATAAGTAAGAACTTTACATTTGGTAAACATTTGTTATTGTTTATACTAAAGCCATGAGATAAATTGGGATTGTGATGAAAAATCTTGCTATCAGAGACTCAGATTGTTTACCAGAATCATATAAAACATACATTAGGCCCATACAGTGTATGTCACTAGTTTCTGTCTATACATTAAGGGACAGAAAGAATCCTTATGAAGAAATTAGACATACTCAATAACTGAATTACTCTGAAATGCTTCAATGATTGTCTCTGTTCTTGGTAATTTAAGTTCTCTCATCTGTGGTCTGTGGATTATATTTCAAGGTCTGATCGATACACTGCTTGTTGGAAACCTATACTTGGAAAAATTTAATATACGTGCACTATTAACAGCAGGACCAGACATGACAGACTGATCACTGTGTAATTTTTGTGTCTTATAAATGAATCTCTTTGTCTATAAAACAATGCGGATCAAGAGATGTATGCCCATGGTGCATCAGGATGACCTCAGGGGTACATATCATTCCCACATGCAGTGATGACTGCTATTATTCAGCAAGTCTATGCACTGTAATTATATCCCAAACCTATGAATTTGGCATTTTAGGTCAGAACACTCCAATGTTCATTCACCATAACCTGTTATTTTTTTTCTTCTGTATATTACTTATTAAAATTCCTGTTTGCTTTATTTAGTTTTCCAATTTAAAAATTAGCCTAATTTCAGATATATGTTGAAATGAATATAAGCTACCAAACTGTACACCTAAATCCATAAATGTCAGAAGATCGAGGAAAATGCCTCACTGTGCTCACCACTCCCTATGCTAATTAAATATACCAACTTGAAGATCGCTCTACGGTGTGGAAAGGAATTTCTACAATCTCCAATATAAAAGATCTCACACTGCAACATAGCCAGCATTGTTTGATGGGATGATTTTCTTCTATATATGAGTCATAGCTCTACAATCTGATGTAGATTAAAATTTGTAAATTTACCTGGGTAATAGCCATGTATTTTGCATTATACCCTAATTGCAGAATTGTTGACAAATTCTAAAATGTATAAATTAACTGCGTAAGAAATAATTTTGAAAGCTTCTGACTAATTTACAAATGATGCACATGTTATTTACAATAATGAATGCAAAAATCAGTGAAAAAGGATTTAGTATGAAAACATATTGTATGGGACTCCTGGGAGATGTCTGCCTTTCTCCTTTGAATACGTGTATCATATATCTGCATCAACAGTTGATCTGTGAAATAAATTAAGCAGTTTTGTGTAGGCATTTCTATCAGTTAGTGAATCCTATGGGGATTTCATAATGCTTTAAGATGTATGATAAATAGGTATGGTTATTAGAGTCAAATGCCTGCTGTTTATCTAGAAAATGTATTAAACCACTTAACCCATTAATGCTGTCATGCTCTACAGCATCTTGTAATAAAATGAATCAATGAGCTGTCGTTCCTTCAATCCAACATTCTGCTGCTGCTGTAAACTGTAAAAGCTGCCTGCAGAAATCTTTCATTCAACATGTTTTGCATGATATTAGTCTGTGCATTAAGCAGGTTTACAGTGTACTCAGAATATGCATTTTTTTAAATATATGATCATACTCGTGGGCAGTTGTAAATATACACAATTTATCTGAAGCGTAATTAGAAAGCTGAAAGTAATTTTTTCCTGCAGTTTTGCATATGAAGGCTCAGAGTTTTGGTCATTTATGCCACATACATTTTTTTAATCTAAAGTGAGGTACCAACCTTATTTATAATCCTATGGATTTAAGTCTGTTAACAGTATTCTGAGCTTCCCTCATAGTGAAAGGTGTTAATTAAACTGCAATAGTATACTGTTGGTTTAAAGGAACACCACAAATTCAACAGGCCTAGAAAAGTGCATTATGCATTGCCAGGAAGTTAACAAAATAAAGAGTATGCTATAAAATGAGACAAGTGGTATTTTTGGCACATCCATATACCTCATTATTGGTACTGAAATAATGCCCATTGTTTATGTATGATCTTCAGTTAAAACAAGGGAACTACGCATTTTGTTTCTTTGACCTTTAAATAAATATGCAGATAAGCATTCCATAAAAAAGGAAAATGTCATGGGTGGCTATGGGTGGAGAGTAAAAGTTTTATTATATCAAGATAATCCACAAAGTTGGACAGCAGACTACAGTGGGAGCTGCCCACCAAAACAAACCTTGCAAAACACAATGAAGAAAGAGGTATTATAATACCTGAGTCTAGAATAATGTGAAACTTGTATAGGAGAGGTGGGATACAGTACATGGTATATTGACCACCACCAGTTCTAATAACATCAAATTGTGAACAGTGGGCCTATACTACAATGTGATTGTCGATAATAAAGAAAAATATGATACCCCCAGAGGTGCTGACCCATCAGCTCAGTCCACTTAGAAATATAGCCTCAGTTCCCTAGCAAAGTGAGCCAAAGAAGCAGTCATGGTAAAAGGTGTCAAAAGTTACACATTTCAAATAAATGTAACACATGTGCAGATCGACAACAAGAAAAGAAAGCTAGGTCTCAAGGAAATTGAACCAATGGCTTTCCTACTGATATTATCTCTGTCAGTGCATTAACAAGTGTTGTCAGAGAAACAGTCAGAGTAAATGGTGCCATAAAACACAAATTCCATTGAAGTATAATACATTTGCAGACTGACATCAATAAAAGAAAGCTAATTCTCAGGGGATACAAACCACTCCTTTCCTAGTTATATACTCTGGCAACAGGAGTCACAGAAACAGGCAGAGTAAAACGTGCCTTAAAACACATATTTAAGGGAAATATAATACATTTGGTGAGAGACTGCAAGGAAAGAAAGATAAGGCACAAATTATTGGCATCCATGCCTTTCCTAGTGAGAGTCTTTCTATCAGTGCAGTTAGCTGCTGAAGATGTTATAAAACACACATTTCAGGGAAATATAAAATCACGCACATTTCAGGGAAATATAAAATCACGCGCATTTCAGGGAAATATAAAATCACACACATTTCAGGGAAATATAAAATCTGCAGGCTACAAACTGAACATTATGGATCAGTAAACAAAACTGAGGGGATTATAGCTCCTCACCCACTACACTGTTACACTGTAATTCAGTTTATGAGTACACTTAGCCATGGAAGCAGTTAAGACTAAAGATGTTAGCTTTACTTTATTTCCAATTTACATAGTGATGCTTAGTGATGCTTACCTGATTCATGCGATGAAAGGAAATATTCTCCATGCATGACATGGGCTGGCCTTCATTTTTGCTATAGGATGAGAACTGCTACGGCTTATTAGTTATACATATGCATCATCATTGCCCTCTGCGAACCATCACACCATGTATGAACAGAGAATGATTTTCTTTTATAAGTTCTTTGTGGACATGTGTGTGTGTGCTGTGTTTATCTAATTTTTACCAAATTAAAGATTAGATTTATTTATTTATTTATTTCCAGTTTGGTAACCGGGGTGGTCCACTGGGCTCAAGGAGCACGTTTTCAGTGGAGGACTGGGAAGAAAAGCTCCATATTACATAAAAGTAATACAAAAAGTAGTATTATATCATGACATTTAGCAAAGTACAATTGCAAAATAGAAGAACATGCATTACACACATTTACATAGAAGATTAGGGAAACCATTAGTACAGCATTTAAGATGGACAGAGGCAGTAGATAATGTGTATATAGTTTTAAAAACTAACAATTGTAAATTATCTGTGAGTTATTATAAAAAGTAATATTTGAAGAATTGCAGTAAATACAATTTGCAGTAGAGTAGGGGAGAAATAAAGTTGGAAAGTACACTATTTGCTTTAAACACATTCATGATATTGGAGTTTTCAGAGACAGGCAGATGTATAACAGAGAAAGAGGAGTGCATCCATGGCAACGTTGATTCTCTTTGTGAGCATCAACATTTATATGTAGGCAGTAATGAGACTCAGTCACAGAAGGGGGGGAGAGAAGAGAGATAAAAAGTATGTACAATATTTACAGTATATACATTCAAAGGTATTGGTAATTGTTGTTGTTGTGTCTTTCGGCTTATCCCAGTTAGGGGTCGCCAAGCGGAACTTCGGTCTGCTAATGTTTGGTAGTGGATTTTTACGTGCCGATGTACCAGCCCTGAAGCACAACCTTCAATGAAGGTACGATCATTCACGCATGCCTCCACACAGAAGACGCTCTAGCTGAGAATCGAATGGGACGTCTTGCTGTGAGGCAACAACGCTACTGCAGCACCACTACCATGGGATTAAAGTATTGGTGATATATTACATTAAATTCAGAGAGAGGGAGCTGTGTAGGAAAACAGCATGGAGTAGAGGTGGATGTAAAAGTACATGATGAAGAGTCTTTAGCAGGTTAGGTAGGCAGAGTGCAATTACATTTCCAGTTAAGGGAGAGGTAGGAATGGAGCTGGGTTTTAAAATGTTCAAAGTTTTCAGAAATTCTTAGACAGGGTGGGAGAGAGATCCATTTTTTGACTAAGGAAAAGGATAGGAGAAGCTGACCAGCAGAACATTTTGGTTTGTGTATAGAAAGTAGATTTTGGTGGGAAGATCATAGGGTTCTGTGAGGGGTATAAGATGGTAAGATGTTTGTTAGAGCTGGGCATATAGTTGGTTTAAAGATTAGTTTGTGAGGTGTAGTGAGTTGGAGGTAGTCAAGGTGGTTGGGTAGTTCTAGCTACTTTAGCAGGTGGAGTGAAGTATAGTGGTGGGAGGAGTAGTTAGATTTAGTTGCAAATTTTGAGATTTTGTTGAAGAAGATTACCAGTTTTGAAGAGATAGTAGAGGATAGGTTGGTTAGTAGGGATGCACCATACAGTAGTAACGGTAGTAGGTAGGTAGTTGCGAGTGTTTGTCTTATAGATGGGGAGAGAAATTGGGAGTTTCTATATAGCATGCCTAGTTTCTGATGTGTTTTCTTAATATTTAGCTGAATGTGTGTATCAAATTTCAGGTGTTCATCAATAGTAACCCCAAGAAGTTTAGCAAAAGGAACAACTTCTATGGTGGAGTTGGCATGGCTGATGATATTAAAAGAGTGTTTGTCCAGGTGGAGGGATTTTGAGGGAGAGAAAAGTAGAATTTTGGATTTATTGGCATTTAGGGAGAGGTGGTTTTGAAGCATCTAGTTCTCAATAGTTGAGAAGGCAATTTGAGTTTGTGCTTAGAGCTCTGAGAGATTAGAAGCAGAGCAGACTAAAGTTGAGTCTTCTGCATATTGCACTATTATAGTGTTAGGAAGGGCAGCATGGAAATCATTAATTAATACATTAAAGAGCGTTGGACCGAGTATGGATCCCTGGGGTACCCCGGTTGGGGTAGGCAGGAAGGCTGAGGTGCCAGTTTGCCATTTCACGGCCTGAGATCTGTCAGATAGGAAGCTGTTGAACCAGGTTAGGGTATTCTGAGAGAGATTAAGGTTAGAAAGGTGATTCAGGAGGTGGGTATGGGAGAAAGTGTCAAACGCCTTGGAGAGATCTAGAGGGACTTTGAATACAATTTTTCCAGCGTCACAGGCATGGTTTACTATGTCTAGGAAAGAGAGAAGAGCAGTTATAGTGCTATGACCAGGACGGAACCCATGTTGTGTCGGGGTAAGGAGTTGATTATTGGTAAGGTAAGGCATGAGCTGGAGGTGGATGCATTTTTCAAAAAGTTTTGAGATAGTGGAGAGAATGGCTATTGGTTGGAAGTTTGAGATGCTATTATTCTTGCCTCCTTTGTGGAAGGGTAGGATAAAGGCTGCATGGCACAGTTTGGGGAAAGGGGAGATAGGACACAAAAGAAAAGAGGAAGAAAGCAGAAAGTAGAACTCATGGTGAGGAAGGAAGGAATGAGCAGGATGGAAGAAGGATAGGCACATACATTTCAACTTTTGAGGTTTATAATAATCCAGAACAAGACAAACCATAGTTGTATACATTTAATGACTTAAATCATCAATGACGTATCACAAAATGTTCACTTTTTTAGGATGAGCACATCAAGCAATAGGAGTCTATCATGCTTACATTTCAAAAGTATCTTAAAAGTGGAGAGCTTTCTGTGGGAAGGAGTTCTTTTATTCATTAATTATGTAAATTATTACTTTATTAATTAATTGCATTTAGTGAAGGAAAAGTTGGGAATTAAGTTAGGTAAGTAAGACATTGGTAAGAGGGGAAAGATAGGTAGCAGGGAGAGACAGATATGACTGACTGGGTATGAGGTAATACAATGAGGGAGGGGAACACAATAGTTAAAAAGACATCAAACAAACAGAAAGAAGTCAATGTTAGGGAGGTTTTCCTATTACCTGATCGAATGTTTAGGTTAGCGAATACTTAAACGTCGATCTGGTAATAGCGATGGCAAAAAACTGTGAATGGACGATTTAATGCAGGGAAAGAATTCCCTTGGCCATTATGCAAATTTTGCCCCTTTCCCCACTGTAGAGCTATCTCAGAGTTACTATATTTGGTTAGGAGGGGTGTGGGATGTGGGGGGCAAGGGCAACCACTTCATTTTGATTTAAATTTTTTTTTCTTTTCGCAGCTGAGGGAGTTCATTCCCTACGTTAAATCGGCTCTTCACTGTTTTAAATTTTTTGATATTACCAGTTTGACATTTAGGTATTTGCTAACCTAAACATTTGATTGGGTAATATTGAGGTGGACACTGGAATGTAGGACAGGAATGGGTATTCAAAGATGCAATGTCTGCTACTGGGTCCTGGCTCAGAAGATAGAGTCACTACAATGCAGAGAAGCAAATCAGTGAGTCATTTGAGCACAATTTCTAAGTGGCTGGTGTGGATACTAAACCTCCTGTCCATTATCTCCCCCAAAAGCTCTGCCAACTCCTGAAGGTGTAAAGAACATGTCAGCTCTACTTACACAGTAGGTACCACTGTAGCAACCTACAGTTTGGGGCTACCTGACGTAGGTGATACAGGTAGGGTAGGAGGAAACCCAAATGTATGAGTAACTAAATTGTCCAGATCACCATTTAATTCACTTAGAAAGCCTACTGTTCATATTTGTTGAATGGACCAGTTCCATATGTTTACATTGTAATCTAAAAATGTCTACCTTTTATTAATTTATTATTTTTACTGCCACCAGCAAAAAATATGACATGATACCACCATGTGTTGCACTGATGTTTATTCAGAATGATACCTAACACTTAAAGCTTCTTGTCTGAGGTCAGTGGCTTAAATATATAAATCAAATCACCTCTAGTGAGACAGTAGTAGATGAAGAACAAATTTAGCTTTTTCAAACACTCCAAATATAAGAGATCTTTTTGTCCCAAATTTTATTTGTGTAAAATATTTGGTTAAATACAAATCTAGTTACTGATTTTAAAGAATATGTGCAAAGATTTGCATTATACTCTTTTACTGGACAAATTACTCAAAATAAATAGTGCTAGCATAATTCAAGCTCCCCTTGTTTTGATTACATTGAACATGTTATGAATTCTGGTAAAGTGTCTATGGATCATACCACTGACATTTCCAGTAAATCAGAGGTACTGCCAATGATTGTACCTAAATCTTTATGCCACCTGTTTTGAAATTCAGTTGTTTATGGCATATGAATACTTGTGTTGTTCACACCTAGAGGCATTATACAACTTATTTTAACTTTATTCTAATTATAGATTCCCAGTGTAAGAAAAAAATCTAAATAATTTTGCAGCATGATATGTTCTTCGGATTTTGAAATAATATAACCAAGTTTGCAGTCATTAGGAATCTTTGGGCACCATAGTCTGAATCTGGGAGGACATGGTGACTTCATTAATGAATGTTAATATTGGAATTGTGGGGGTAATTGTAGCAAGGTAAGCACCATATAACACAGCAACAGTTATGATTACCAGTCAATTGCCTTACCCTTTGGCTTGTCCACTGCACCCAAAGTATTCACAAAATATCTGACTCCAGTGATAGCTCTTTGCAGAACAAAGGGCATTCAGCTATTTCCCTCCTAAGATGATTGCATTACTCTATCAGAGTCCTACCAGTGCGATCTGAATGCCATGACTTGCATCTAATGTGCTTCATGGATTTGAGTCTGACACTCCTCAGAAAGAAATCTTCTCTGATCACTTCTTAGAAAGTGACCTTTCTGTAGGAAGGTCAGGACACTATTCAGTGCACAATCTTCTTCTCTTAAGGCAAATTGGAAATGTCTGCAGAATATTTCACCAGCTGCACCCTAAAGGAGAAAATCACATCCATGGAATATCTAAGACTTCTAGGGCATCAACACATAAAAAAACTTCAATGATACTTGAAAAACAGACAAAATCAACATTCCCATCAGGTGAATGTCAGTATTTACCTGTTACAATACTGAAACAGATAAATATTGTAGTGAATGCAGCAAAGTATCATGAGCAAGGGCATGATCATTCACCCTCTGGAACTAGCCATGACCCTTAAAACAGACACCTCAGACTTACCCCAGGGTGTCATAATTGGATGTTTCAGAGCCAAATGACATAGGAAGGCACAATGAAGAAAAAGAACATAAACAACGTGGGAATAATGGCCATCATTCTGGCAGTGAAAGCCTTTATTCCTGCCATGCAATGGGGAGCTCTACAACTGTAGACAGACTACACCACAGGGCTGTGGTACATGAATGAACAAGGAATGATGCACTCCTATCTAATGTGTAGAATAACCATGCAGTAATTAGAGGCTGCAGCACAAAGTAGGCCACATGTATTCCTTCAGGACAGAATGCAGTAGTAAACACAAATAGCAGAACCCATGCAGATCCCTCTAAGTAAATGCTGTGCAGGGAAAACTTCCAAGCCCTTCCCAGCAGTGGGAGTGTGCCAGAAGTGGACCCATTTGCTTTTCATCTGAATAGGTAACTGAGACAACTTTTCTAAGGGTCACCAGCTCAAGGATCCTGGAAGGCAGATAAGTTCACCCTGAACTGGATGTGTGTGTTTGTATTATTGTACATTTTCATACCCTTGATACCACAAGTCTTAACAAAATTACAGAATGGCACAGAATTTCTTTTTGGCCAAGGTAGCATAGGATTCCCTTCCTATACAACTTAACAAAAGGAAAATAAAAGGTGCTGCCTCAGCAAATGGACAGTATTGCATTCTATTATAGAACAAAGGGTTATTGCTGCTCCCCAGTCTGACTACACTGTGACTGACAGCCCAGAAGATTTTACCCTAATACCAAGATTGCACACATTCTCATAGAACATGCTAATCATTATGATGGAAGCTAGCAAACCCAGCAGTAGAAAACTGTAGCCAGCAAAATGGAAAAGGATTTCCTTTTGGTGCCAATCAAGGGACCTTGACCACAGAAAAGCTAAGATAGGTCATAAAGAGTTGTCGGGTATAAAGCAGATGTCAGCATGCACCAACCTCAGATCTTCTCTGCCACCTGCTTGATCAACTGCTCCGGATGTTCAGTCACCAGATTGGTGGTTATTCCTACTTCAGATAAGTATCCTGCTGGGTTTTTTCTTGCTTAATTCTTAGTGCTACTATGTGTTTTGTGGTGATTTCATGTCAGCTAGGAAGGGGATGTGTCAGTGTGGAAGACAGATTCCACATAAAGACACCCAGTACCTCTGCCTCTTTTGTCTAGGCCCAGGCCATGATCAGACTGCTTGCGTTATCTGCATATCGTTTGTCCCCAGGACTCTTAGATGCCACTTAGCTTTGCTTAAGCTCTACTTAGAGAATCAGCACCTTAAGCGCCTCGTTCCGGAGATGCAGCTGACATCAGGTCCTTTGGACTAGCCAAATGCAAAGAAGGCCAAGAAACCTCAACCTGATGTTACTGCTGCACCCTCTCTTCCAGACGTTCATCTTAAGGCTGATGTAGGCACGGAGGCCATCCTGTAGTTGGTGGATGTCCCATCAGTGGATACCACTATGGAAGCCCCGAAGGAGTCTACCA
This sequence comes from Protopterus annectens, assembly GCF_019279795.1. Lineage (NCBI taxonomy): Eukaryota > Metazoa > Chordata > Ceratodontiformes > Protopteridae > Protopterus > Protopterus annectens. Next base: position 1,958,368,987 of record NC_056733.1, read on the forward strand.
GCATGTACTTTAAAAACAAAGCATGTTACCCTGCTCCTCAACATCAAGCTCCTGATTGTCAGGCCTTTGCAATGTTTTCATGACTCTGCACCAGCCCTTTCCTTCTTCTATTTCTCTGCAGGCTTTCTCTCCCTCCTCAGCTTTTAAGAGGGTTACTGTGGATACCTCTTCTGATGAAGAGGAATACTCAAGGGATGAGCCTTTAGCATAGTCCACCCAAATGTCTTTCCCCCCTGGGATATGCCTCCCAGAGAGGAATTTAATGGTACAAATTCCCCTGGGGAGGATATTTCCTTTCGGGAGACTATTCAAAAGATGAAGGATTTCTTCAGTTGGGACTGCTCACAAGTCTCTGATATACAAAGGAGTTATTATGACCTCTTGAAAATGGATTCTCCATTACCCTCTGCATCCCTCCAGTTCTGCCTGCCCTCCTGGATGGCTTTACTGTTGCATCCACATGCCCAGACTCCCAGCCCCAGCTCCCAAGTGCCCAGACAGGTTCTACAAGGTGCCTGAGGGCTCCAAGTTACTGTTCAAAGTCCCATCTGCAGACCCAGCTACAATTTCAGTTTCAGCTGAGAAGGATTTCAAATTGTTACCTTCCACATCCCTACTTCCATCTGATAAGCAGAGCAAGGTTTTGACAGGCTGGGAAAAAAGGTTTGCACTTCTGCCACTCTGGTCTTCTGTGCAATTGCCAGACCCACATGGTCAAATACTACTTGCGTCTCTTCTTAGATGGAGGGAAACTTCCTTCAGAGCTCCCGGACCCCCCCCCCCACCCACCAAGGCTGAAGTGGTTGCTATCCTTAATTCCTCTCCCAGGTAAGCAGGACTTGATTAAGTGCAGTTAACATGCTGCAGATGCCTCAGCTAGGGTGGCAGCCTCTGGTTTAGTTCTTAGGAGATATTCTTGGCTGAGGTCACAACCCTTACCTGATGACTTCAAAGCCAAGTTGACGGATGCCCCTCTAGATAATAAAGCATTATTTGGTAACTTGGCTGCAGGTTATTAAAATCCCTACATAAAAAAGGTAAGGCGCTTCAGGACCTCAAGCATATCCTTGTTTCATCTGTCCCCAGGTTCCAAAGGAGCTATCCTGCAAAGACAACCTTTGTCAGGAAACCTGTCGTATCTGCCTCCTCAAAATCTAAGAGGAGCCCTAGGAAACAGGCATCATCTTCCTCCATCTACTCAAGCCCCTAAACAGCCTTTTCAGCCCCATTCTAAAGCTGTCAGCCTGTGACAATCTGCCTCCAGGGTCATCCACCCCCTCTTCCTTTGTCTATCCCAAGCTTGTGGTGCTTGGAATTGGATCACCCAGGACTCATGGGTCCTCTCCATCATCCAGACAGGATACTTCATGATGTGGGAAAATTACCCTTCTTTCAGAGGCATTCTATTTCTTCCAAAATAACAAACTTGTTTCTTTCCTCTGGTCATTTCAGACCTTCTTTCTCAGGGAACAATCCAAGAGGTCCCTCCATCCCAACGAGGGAAAGGTTTCTATTCCAGGATGTTTTTAGTCTCCAGGAAGGATGGCCCTTGGAGATCCATCCTGGAACTTTCTCATCTGAACACCTTTCTGAAATTCCCCTCTTTCTGGATGCTGACTTTGCCATCTCTTCTTCCATTGATTCTCCCTCATGCATTCATGGTGCCCTTAGACATCAAAGATGCTTATCTTCACATCCCCATTCACCCTTTGTTCAGGAAATTTTTGTGTTTTTTGTTGCTTTATTACATTTTTAGTTTTGCGGTTTGCCCTTTGGTCTATCTACACCACCAAGGGTCTTTACAAAATGCTGGCTCCTGTCATAGCATTTTGCAGACTGCCATGAATTAAAATCTTCCCTTACCTAAACAACCTCTTAATTCAAGCCCAATCCTCAGACCAGCATCAGGAAGATCTTACCTTCACTATCTCTCTTCTGGAGAGCCTAGTCTTCTCTATAAACCATGAAAAGTAATTGCTGATCCCCTCCCAAGACCACATTTTCGTGGGCTGCAGGATCCAAACAAACAAAATGGTGGCTTCACTGCTCACATAAAAGGTGCTATTCATGACTACCTATTTCCAGACCATTTTACCCCTTCAATCTCTGTCTGTCAGGGGTTCATGGCATTGCATCTTGGGTTCATGGGATCTGCGTTCCCAATGCTCTCATGAACCAAGTTACACATGAGGAAAATTCAATGGTACCTAAAGATAGTCTGGATGAAGCACTCCCACCCCCTGTATTTCATGATTCCACTTCTACCATGCATAAGAAAGGAGCTGGACTGGTGGATCCTACAGGTGACCAAAAATCCTGGTCTCCTCCTCCAGCTACTCCTGCCATCACAAGAGTTATATACAGATGCCTCAGACACAGAATAAGGTGCAACCCTACAGTCTTAGAGGGTCAGGGATGTCTGGACTCCCAAACAAACAAAGGAAGATATGAATGTCAAAGAGATGAGGGCCTTCATTTTTGCCCTACAGGTCTTCTTATCCAAGCTAATGCCATGGACATGTTAGATGGGATATTTTGCCAAAACTTCAATGGTTATGGACATTAGCCAAATAGTTCACTTAAGCTGTGCTGTTGAGGGCATAAAAAGGCTGAAACATGCATTTGCACAGCGACTGGGGGTTGGCTTTATTGGCCCAAATGTGTTCACTAACAGATTTAAAAAGAAAAAAAAAACGTTTGGGACATTCAGAATTGCCATATAGCTGAAACATCTAATGTCCTTAGGAGTAATTAACATATATCATTTTACAAGAGATTTTAAGGAATCATGCAATAAAAATTCTAGCTTGCTAGGATTTTCTTGTAGTTTACTAATCATCATTATTAGAGGAAAAAAACTCTAAATTAATAACTAATGACTTTGGGAACAGTCATTTTAATATAGAAGAACATGTCATCTAACAGCTTAAAACACAGGAACAGAAATCAGAAAAAAGATAGCTCAAAATTAAATCTGTATACCATTCCACTTCTTCAATAGAAGAGAGAAAATCTAAATACCATAATAAAATACATAATTTACAATATTAAACATGTCCATTTAATCCAAACCCTGCCTTCCTCTGTATGTTTTAGATACATCTATGTATGCCCTAATTCTGACTTTATATAATAAACAATACAGAAATATATTTACATTCTCATTCCAAGATGTTTTAATTGATATACATTTCCCCCCTCACCAACTGATGAAGCCTTTGTCTACCATGTTGTAGTTACTGTTTTCTTTGCAAACTCCAGAAGCTTCATCTTTCTATGCATATACATGTGAATCCCAAATTTGAAGAAACACTGGATTAGTGTATCTGTTGCCAAATTCACCCCCCCCTCAACACACACAAAAAAATTCTCAAAGTCTTGATGTGCCCAATCAAGCACATAACCAGAATATATGTTCCCATGTTCTTTCATACACCTGCCAACTTCTTCAGCACAAGCAATTCACTCCTGGAACCATTTTATTCGGTCTGTGCAGATTACAAAACAGACTGCACCGATATCGCCATGCAAAAGTTCTGAGCCTTCTGGTATGGAAGCATATTTCAAGAGCTGACATATCTATGCCCAGGTATCTTGATCAATTTCAACAAGTAAGTTTAGCCATTCCCTCATCAAGGTTTTATAACCATTCAATGTTGGTCTTTCAAACCTTTGTTAGTTTTATTCATTAAACTCTCTTAAGCTTCTCACCTATCTTTCAACATAAAAAGTTACTTGTTTCAGTGGTTGAGTTTTCATCAAAATATTCAGTGTCTTATATTGTAATCCTGACCACCCCCTCATTTTCCAGTCCCTGCATATTCCACACTGAGGATATAACCATCTGACCACAATGGCTGTTTTCACAATACCATATCTGGTTGACTGTCTCTCTCATTTCAGCCCAGCTTCACCTTGCACTAATATTGTACTATACAAGTGGGCAAAGCTAACTTCAAGCATTGCAGCATAGACAGAATGCTGAATAGTTGTCTTTATGACAGTATCAACTGATGAAACACATATGGGGGTTCTACTACTCTCCCAAAATATCTCCAACCAGCCACCTGTTAAACTGCTTACTGACTCCTACATCCTGATGAGGCAATTCCTTCTACGTCACCTCATATGATGATATACTCATTAAATGAGCATTTTTCATTTGTACTTCTGCTTCAAAATATATTTGATTATCTGGTATATTTAAACACAAAAGGTCATTTGATAAATGCATTTTTCACTGCTGTCACTAAAGACTTTGATAGTATAAATCATGACCTTCTACTAAACTCGTCATTCCTATACAACTTTGAGTTATGTCACACATGACATGCAAGATTTATAAGTAATATCTATGTCTGATCAGACTCAGAAAATGGTTCAAAAACATGAGATGTTTAATACACAGAGGAAGCAGAATGAGAGAGAGAGAACATATTGCCACATGATATACTCAATCTTCCTTGGATGAACTATGAAGCTACCATCTTTCTCTTTGCATACAGGAATAAAGCATTGACTACAGCCCATGTGACATAGGTTTGATTAGTTGCTTGGGTGTCCATTGGAGCTGACATGGGGAGGATGGCTGTGTCTATCCCGAGAAACTGAACAGGCCATAGCCATACAGTGTCAAAGTCCCATGGAGAGGGGGGGGGGCCACGTATGTCAAAGCTCTTGTTCAGGTATATGGGAGCATGAACTCACATAAAATGGACAAACTGACTGCCCACACTGATGTGAGTTTCACATTTCCTACATAAAGAGAGGAATAGGGCATATACTAAATAATCCTCATTGCCATGATCCTGGTAAAGGCATAAATTGCCGTCATAATCACCTGCATGCCAGCTACTCCAAATGTGTCTCATCCATCTGCTGAGAATACCCAGTATGGGAGACAACAGCATGGCTCTAGTCCTTTTATTAGCCTCAATGGTTAGAATGCATGGGAACAAACAACAATGAAAACAAATGAGTGCACTTATTTTAATGCAATAATCTTCATTACATTAGCAAATACAACTTTAAAAAAACAAAAAATAAAATAATAAAATACCACCAAGACCACCGATCCAAGAAGTAAGTGAATTTTTACTCTTGGAAGGCTGTGTAAGCTGAGGCGCTAAGTGTTTCATTAAATTCGCTTACTTCTTGGATCGGTGGTCTTGGTGGTATTTTATTATGATCTTCATTGCATTCTCTGTAATGATTATTGCTCAATATATCCAGATGTAGCACAACTGCTTGAAAATACCAATCATAGTGCCAAAATGATAATGAAATGTGTTTTTACTAGACATGGTAAAGTTGTTAAAGTATTGGCAAATAGAGGTCTATGATTCATAAGCCAATGACTACATGCTTTTGCTAAACAGTAGGAATTTAAAACAACCACGTCAAGTACAAGACTTTAACGCAATTTGCAAGTATATGTTAGGCCCAGCCTATACAAAATATCAGAAGACTATATTGATGCTTTCAGTTTTTGAGTAAAGAAAGGTAATTTTTCAACTTATAAAATGTTCACCAGCACAACTAGCGAAAGAAAAATGTCTAAACGTAAGGTACCAACTTAATATTCTCTGGTCAGGAATAGTCAAGAAATGTCTTCAATCTGTTGAAAGCAAAGCGGAGTAAACAAAATTTATTTTGTGATAGTATGATCTTGCAAAGCTGTAAATTGCAGAAAAATGAGAATCAATAAGAATTCTGGAGTTAAGGCACATGGAAATAATTTACTGCCCCTTTTGCATGTTGAGCAGAACAAATGAGATCATACTGTGTACATGGTTTTGACATGCCTCAATGTAGGAGGGAGAGAAAGAATGAACTTGGCAGCAGAAGCTGTATGTGTTGAAGTAGCACTGATAAAGATTTATGCGTGAAACGTCCTACTTAAACCATTGAGTCAGACAAAGCACTATCACCTTCTGAGTGTGAAAATGTAAAAGAGTATCTAGGGCAGTGTGAAGGGGGCAGACACCCTGGGCACAACTTATTTGGGGATGCAGTTGTGCAACACTGCAGTACCTCCTTCATAAATTAATGAAAGTTAAGGCTGCATTTGAAGTCATAGCTGAAGCACACCGAATATTTGTGACTGTAGCAAGCAGCTTGCTACTATTTCAGAGAAGAACTTAGTTGAAGCAAAGTGCTACTGAAATTTAATGCCAAGGCTCTGAAACTCAGCAACTTATTCATAATAATCTGGTACTCAGTATTAACTCTGCAAAATATGTTGTTCAGTATAATGTTCAAAAGAAAGATCACCCTTCTTTAACTCAGTACTCAAAGATCACCCTACCTTAACTCTCTACTCAAGCTTTGAAAAAAATAATCCAGGAAACCAATACATCATATTGAATATAGGTAGGGTATATAGACTCTGAGAATGTTACAGTGAAGTGACTACAAACAGTTTTCTGAATTCAGACTCAGAGTTGTAAATTTCAATCTGAGTATATTTTCACATGACATACATAGTGTAGATTTGCAGTTAGTTTATATGAATTTACCTTTATGCATCTATTGTATTTTTCCAAAAATAAAATTCAGTCTGAGTATATTTTTCAACATCATGTGACATACATAGTGCAGATATTGTCTATTTCTAGTTAGTTTATATAAATTCAACTTCTGCATCTATTGTATTTTTCCCAAATAAGTGAGATGTAGCATACATGTGTTTTATAGGATTCATAGGAAATTCAAGAGAGCTTAGTCTTGTGACTATTAATGCTTTGCCAATACCCACACTGAGGCTGTAACTCCCTTTTCAATGAAGGTTAAGCCAGTTATTCCCAGAGTAAATTATGGGATACTCATCCAGTCATCCACATTCTATCTGAAGGATGATAATGAAGTGCACTGCTTAACCTGCAGGGGTACCTTATTCCTGAGCCGAGGCTCTCCATAATGCAGCTCTCTTGTTTTTGTTCTGTTTATCTGATGGTGAAGACTTAAGTCCTAGGTTTTAGTGTTTGCTAAACTATTATACTTGTGGAGATATGACAGATCAAGAACATATGGCACAGCATTTTAAAGATATAGGTATCACATGTTCAAGCAACTTTCCTTATATTTCTTCAAAAAAAAACAAAGACACTTTCAGAACTTTAACCACAGAAAACAAAACCAGCTGAAATTTCAGCTGGATGAATCAGAGACTTCCTTGCAGTTAGGCCACATGGAGAGAGCTTTGCCACATATAGATCTCAGTTATGTATGGTAAGTTTATAAACACACAACCAAAGAATTAAAAAAAACTAAGCTCAAAAAGCTTTGAATTACTGGTGAGTCAAAAATAGAAACTGAAAAGTGAACAAAGAGTTGCATATTATGATATGAAAGTCAGTGTGTTTGATCTCATCTAATTTACACTTATCCAAGTATAGGACAAGTATCCACATGTCTATAAAGTAATGATAAAGCAGTTGTGCTTTTAAATGGAAGTTGCTAGTAAATGGGACTGTGTGTCTCAGAACTTCCCTCTCAGACTGCAGTTCAGTAGAGTCATTGTTGAATATGCATCATGGCTGACATATCTTTATTTGATTATCTTGAGGATTTATGAACTTATATTTATACATATACAACAGAAATGTTTTTCTTGCAAGCTTGCAAAAAATATTAACTGAAGAAGTTTAGTATAGTAGCAAATGCCTTGACAGTCAAATCTTCCTATAATGTTAAGATATGGTTTGAAGCCTGTTAAACAGTGTGACATTATGCCCAATTGAGCTTAGAAGAGCTAACATGTGCATTGAATAGCACTACTATATCCTAGCACTATATAACATCTTGTCCTTAACCCGAGAACTACCCTAAGACACCCCTCTTAAAACTCAATCATTAATCCTAGACATTCCACCCTATTTCAGGACCAAACAACATGCATTTATAATTTCCAAATGTCTATGTGGCCAGTTTGGTAGATATGGTTATCCTAAGGCAATATAGCAATTGTCTCATGTTCTCTGACAAGCAGTTAATCATTAAAGAAAATAACACGGTATACAAGAAATATAAATACACAATTTTCCTTGTGTCAAAAATCTTGTACACTACTGAGGTTGCCAGGAACATGAAAGAGTTAGTGTGTCTGAGCAGTCTAAGGCACTGGATTAAGGCTGCAGTCTCTTTCGGGGTGTGGGTTCAAATCCCACCACTGTCATTTTGTAGCTCAATCTGCTAAATGCTGTGCAGTTAGATCTTTGAACACCAGTACTATGTCCCTCACACTTAGCCTACCCCACACAGATTGTCTTATTCTAAGGTGCTTAAAGGAAACCTTCACAAATCTCAAAAACCTCCAAAGCCATCTAATGGCAACACTACTCCTCAACAATCCAAGCATTTTTCACACCCAACACCCAATGGTCCTTCAACAGCAAATCCCATAAGGCAAGCATATACTTTTCCTAATACTCTTGTTTTTGGGGACTCCATTGTGTGTCACATAGATGTGCCACTCATCAGGTTAGACAGGGATAAGACAACGGTTAGCTGTCTATCTGGAGCCATGATCAGTACTATCATGCATGCACTCATGTCATTGTATTGCAGGTACCAATATGATTCTATCGTAGTGTATGTGGGTGTCAGTGACTTAAGGTTCTTCGCTTGACTAGATGAAAAGAAACATAATGGATCTCTTCTAATATGCTGCACAGATAGGCATGACCCTTGCACTGAAAAGCATTCTACCTGCATCAAGGATGATGCCACTGTATGGACATAAAATGATTGATATTAATAATTGACTTAGTGTCTTCTGTAACTCTAGGGGAATCCAATATCTGTCAGCATGGGAGGACATGATCAAAAGACCACATTGCTTCACCAAGGATGGGCTGCACCTGCTCCTCCTAGGCTTTCAGATAATGGCTAAAATTGTATCCAGTCTTTTAGAGCCTTTTTAGGCAATGCTGTGATGAAAGGAGCTACTGCCAGCACAGTTAGCTGGAATTTTGTAAATAATTATATGTCATTTGTGAATATTAAACTAATTTATATAATATGTTTGTGTTACAAATATATTAGAACTGTATGCCATGCATATATCAAACTGGTCTGTACGGATGTTTGCACTGAAAAGGTATTTGTAAAGTGGTGTGTTTAAAATGTATCTACAGCATGACCTGCTGGAAAAGAAAAGAAATGTATGTGGACTACTGTAACTGTTAAAGTGCATATATTTTTACAGTGGAAACTGGAATACAGGAGGTTAACCTCAGTCCAGCAAATGTTAGAAAAATACCTGAAATTAAATTACTGTATAGGCTATGCCATAAAGATGTTTCATTGCAGCTAGAGGCATAACATCTGTACTAAGAAGTTTTCTGTATTGTCTTTAAGGTGAAATAATCACAACTTTGGAAGCATGAAGGAATGTAATTGTTTTATGACTTCCAGCATCTGCCAAAGATCTGAGCTAAATCCCTTGTATGAGTATTCTTACAGGTAGATGCCAAATGCTACCAGCTGCCAGTAATGGGGGTTTTGGCCTGGAAACTAGAAGTCAGATGACCAGAAATTATGTTATTCTTCAAGCTATCCCAGTAGTAATATTTTAGATATTATTTTGAGAAGTTTTGTAGTGAGACAGAGCATTCTGTATTCTGTCTTGGACCTGCTAACAATAAGAACCATTCACCACATCTGCCTTGCTCTAATGAAGAAAGTTTCTAGGGAACAGTATAACTCTTAGATTCAGTCAGAAATATAATGAAGCTTAATTTAGATATTTTTCTTTATTTGTGTGAGCCTCTACTGTGATGTTGTTTTAAATATTTCCTGTGGTTTTGAACTCTGATGTCACTGTGAATATATATTTGTATTGTCTTGTTCTTTTATTATTTATTATTAAGCATATTTAAACCTTTTATTGTGGCTGATCTGTGTAGAAATACTTAAGTTTTGAGAGTACTTACATATTTATTTGGTGACGCTGTGTGGGCTACTCCTAATAGCCCTGTTCTTGATCAAACTACCATATGTATTAATAGTAATACCACTCAGTATATTGGGTACCCTTGGAAGAGCCTTAAGGTAGCTAGAAAAAGTGACTGGTGGCAGCAATAACTACCTTATTGTCTGGGCGGAAGGGGGCATAGCTAGTAAACCTGTGCCAGCCTTTCCCAGGTGTGTGTGTGTGTGTGTGTGTGTGTGTGTGTGTGTGTGTGTGTGTGTGTGTGTGTGTGTGTGTGTGTGTGTGAGCTACTTGGGGAGGGACATGAAACACTGGTTGGACAGAGAGGGTGCTGGAGGTCTTGGCTTGGTTACTCAGCTGAGATCTCAACTCTACCATGCTGGAGGGACAGATTCATCACCCAGAGACTCCCTATGCTGTGGAACAAAATCCCGGTACATGTGAGGCAGAGCACCTCGCTGGCCTTGTTCAAGAGGAATCTTGACCAATGGATGGGGGATCGCAGATATACCCCAGGGATTACTTCAGTGTCACTGCTTGACAGAGGCACAGCAAAATAATAGGCATAGTTTTATTCAAACTAAAGGGGTGGCGAAAGCCAAATAACTATGGGCTAGGCTTATAAATGCCCTTGGGCAGATAGCCTAGTATGAACCTATGAACCTATGAACCTACAGCTGAGTCAGTGGGAAGTCTTACTAGGGATCTGGAGGAAGAGGGTGAAACCAGCTCCGGACTGACTGTGGTCTTTGTGTGCTCTTAAGGGAAATTGCACTTTATGCAGAAAGCTGCATCTGAAAACACTGTGTGTGTACCTGTTATCCTCTTAGTGAATGTTCCCCCACTGTTGCCACTGGTGAGGATTGAGGCTCCTTGATTACCGGTTGACAGTGGTGGGTCATCACAAATGCCATAAAGAGAAAACTACCAACATAGTGAAAAAGTCTGCAAGCAATCTAAACATGTTACTGCTCAGGAGCCTAAAAAAAACTCTGCACACTTCAAGCCCTCATTACTCTGGAGATTTTAGACATCTGTACTGTGACCAAGACTTAGTTTAAAGCCATAGAAAGATCTCTAGAAGTGCAACACTAAAGTGTGAAGCACACATTTAGACCAACAACATCACAGACTGAGGCCAAAGGTGTAGGTGTCTTGATCTATGTTAGTAGCAAACACACCTCCAAGTTGGTTACACAGGGTGATACCATGAAGCTCATCCATGTGCATGTCAGCATAGATAAGGTCCCTCACCCTATTCTGACCAGCTACATGTCACCATCTATGTTCCTTGAGTCTCATGACTCTTACCTAAACCTACTACAGGAGTTCACCATCCAACCAAGTGCCCTATTCATGGGTGACTTTAACTAACACTCTATAAACTGTGAAAAGTAAACTCCCTCAAACTCAAAGACACAATGCTTGCAAGACTTTGTTGACACAAACACCCTGGAAGAGATACTGCATGCACCAACCAGAGCATTAAGCAGACTGAATCTGGTACTCACCAACACAGGAAGCATTGCACATTCCTCCCCTCATGATATGTCCTCCATAATGAGGTTGGATCACAAAATTGTCTCCTTTGAAGTAAAAATCATCCCAGAAAACACAGATAAGCTAATAACAGTTAGGATCTATTCTAAGGCAAGCTACATACTTTTAAGTGGCAGTTTGTTAAAATTCAAGGCTCTCCCTTACCCTCAGACCACAGCTAACTATGCAGAATTATTCACAGAGTCCCTATATACACATGTGAATGACTGCATAGAGGCTGCCATATCTACCAGAAACAAATCCAAAATAAACACTAAAACCAAACTCCACCAGCAGAATCTTCTCCTAAACAGGGTACATAATAAAAGAAGAAAATTCATTGAAAAAATCAAGAGAAACAACTCCTTTAGAGGCAGGTGCTCTCTTTTACAACTAATCAAGGAACTAAGATGTCTAATTAAGTCCAACAATGCCAACTATGAGATCATGATAACCTCAAAGGTTATGAATGATTACAAGACCTTCTTCTGATATGTCTGGAACCTTAACTCATTCCCTCCAGTACAGCTCTTTTGAGTATGTACCTTAAACTCCCAGTGGGTGTGGCTTCAGCCTTTAAAAAAATGAAGTTATTACCTTACTGTTCTAACAAATACTCATAGACAGCGATCAAATATCAACACAATTGTGCTTGCCATCATGTATGCTTCAAGATAAAATATTCTGATACCTTGTATGTAGCATGGTTTTGGAATTATTAATGCAAATATGAACAAGCAATATATGATGCTTAGAGGCACAGTAGGAGGTAACTGCAACACCTGGAGACACACTCAGCTGTAATGAGATAAAGATAGCACACAGTAATGTGCTGAACTGGTGGTGTAAGGTACTAACTTAGCCAATCAGGGTGATACAGCAGCTCTACTGACTGATAAAGTTAGCTCAGACTTCATCCACCTCACCAGTAGAAGTCCCATCCAGCTTAATTCCACCAACTATAAGCAGAGACCAGGTACTGACAGCACTCCCTTTAGGCAAGAACACTCCCATCACGGATCCTGACACTATCCCAGGTTAGCTCCTAAGGAATTTAAAACATGACCTATCAGTAGCACTGCACTCTTCAAGTACTGCCTTGAAACAGGCTAAGTTCCAAGTGAATGCTGAAATGCAACAGTCATTCCCCTCCATAAGGGAGACCATCAACAAATCCAGGGAACTACAGACCCATCAGTCTAACAAGTCTAATATGCAAAGTCATGGAATTAATTATCATGGAAATAATAAAAAAGGACACTGGAAACAGTGCATGCACCGGAACATTCCCAGTCTGGCTTTGGGAAGGGAAGATCATGCCTACTTAACCCGATTAGCTTCTTTGGTGAGCTTCTTTGAGGGGGTCCCCAAGGCAATGCATGAGGGTAAAACAGTGCATGCTGCTTATCTTGACATGGCTGAGGCATTTGATACAATACCCCACTTAGGCATTGTTGACTAGCTCTCTGAGATAGGCATTAATCTCTTCATAACTCAGTGGATTGATGGGTGGCTCACAGGCATGAACCATGAAGATAGGATCAGTGAGACAACATCTAGCAAGAGGCTGGTCTCCAGCAGTGTACCCCAGGGCTCTTGGCTTGGTCTCAACCTGTTTGGCATGTACTTCTCAGAAGTAAAGGCTAATCTTCAAAGCCTCTGGCTCACCAAGTTCACAAATTACTGTAAATTGAGAGCTATTATAGAATCACCCCAGATATCAGCATCTTGCAAGAGAGTTTAACACAGACAAATTACTGGTGTCAAAGCCATGGCCTAAAACTCAATGCTAAAAAAACACATTATAATGTCCTTTGGGAAATTGTCATCCCAGGTTAAATATTCCATCAATAAATCATGCCTAAGAGTCAAACCCGTAGTAAGGGATCTGGGAACATATGTAAACAGCAATCTGGTCTTTGATCAACACATAGCTAAAATAAAAAGAAAATCATTCAATGTCATACAACTTATAGATAAGGATATGGCATCCCAGTCCAAGGAAAATTTAGTACCACTCAACTTATCCCTTATATGACGTATCATTGAATACAATGTCCCCTTTGGCATGTATCTAACCAGGCACTTGCAACAGTTGGAATGCCCTTAAAGGTTTCTCACCAGGAGACTACACTTCATGAACACCCAGTCCTACATACAGCCTAAAAGCTGTCTCACTGTTTTAAATCTCCTACAGGCTGCTGAGAGGTGATCTTTGCCCTGAGGCATTTGTTGCACATGTGCAAAACAAACATCATCAGAAACACTCGATCCAAGAATCTGAATTCTACTTGCAACATAAACAGAAAGTAATGGATGGACAGTTATGTGCCCCAAAGGATCCTCACACTATGGAATAGGGACCCCATTCATGTAAAACAAAGTTTATCCCTGACCATATTAAAAACAAACCCTTAACAACTGAATGGTAAATCATAAATTTGCCTGGACCCTATGTCCCTTATGGACAGAGACTGTCAATAAGAACATTTTTACCCTAATTAACACCCCTCCCCTATAAATCCTTACTTAGTTACCTCCCTACTAACATGCCATCCCCCCATATGCATACCCATGCTACTTAGGGAACCAAATGGTTTAGGGTGCATGGCTAGGCTTTTAAGGGCCCTTGTTGTCATTAGCCTAGTAACCACCTATGAATCTATGAAGAAGATGGAGATGATTAAGGGAAAAAGCAGTCCAATTTATTATTTTTTTTTAATTAGTATTTCAGTTGCTTAGTATATTTTTGATGCAGAGTGTGATCTGTATTTAGCTTTCTATCTAGAAGAGAACAACAGATCGCAAAGTGGGCATGTTTAACAGAACAAGTGAAAATAGATAAGCAAGCTAGATGCTACTTAATCAAAAAAGTAATTTTGAGAATAACAGTATAAAAACACTATTACAAATTAGATAATATGGCAGAGAAATAACTTTTGGTGACATCGCAAGATCAATCTTTAGAATTATGCAAGTTATACTGAGAATAAAACTTAACTAACAGTAGCTGTCCTCACTTTAATATACACATACACACACACATGTATATATATATATATATATATATATATATATATATATATATATATATATATATATATACATACATACAATCATAATTGCGGATTACAGTGTGATTGAGCCAGTCTCTGCAGGCACTGCTACTAACAATTTCATGTGGATCTGCCTAACAAGAGCCAGAAAATATATGAAATGCTGTAGGACATACTTTCAAAGTATATATAATATGTTCAGCACTTTGTGCATTAATCAGGGTAGCAAAAAAAAAAAAAACACTAATGAGCAAGAACACTGTGTACCTGCATTGTTCAGGATGATTTTATGAATTAACCATATACCTTTTTCATCAGTAACAATGGTAGACAAAGTATCCCACAATGACGAAATTTGTTACAACTTATGGCAACCTGAGCTGAGGTATTATACAAATGAAGTGCTGTAAAAAAAGCAGACATCATTTGAAAAAATCCTAAGCAGTGCTATCACTTCAAGTAGCTTTCAGGACACAACACATATTTTAGAACATGTGGCATTGTTTATGATAAATGTTAGATAGAATCATCTAGTACGCAAGTTTCTTTTTTTTTTTTTTTATTTAAAGGCCACCTGTGCCATTGTTCATTTCTGCTCTGTTGTTACGTCTCTATTTTTATATGTGAAAAACTATGTTTTTAGCAAACACTAAGATTTTAACACCCACTGAATATGTTTCACAGTCATTACCCAATACTTAATTTGTGTTGTCATCAGTCGCACCAGCAGCATATGGTAAACACAGCTGTGCTGGAAATGATCTTGTCTATCTGAACCATTGTAAGATGCAATCTTAGCATGTGATTCTCATTGCAGAACACTTCTGTGCAGTGAGTTGCAAAAGAGGAAAAACATACAAATATTTATATTTGAAAGTCAAGGTAAATTAAATAATCAGGCTTCCCTGAAAGATGGACACACCACTTAAGGACATGGAATTTAATGATGAAACAAAATGAAAATATTTTTGTCTTCTGTGATAAGATCTACTTTGCATGTTTGAGTACCATGCCAAATTAAGTTTAAATTATAGAAACTTTTTCAGTTAACTAAATCAGTATATCCCAGTTAAAGAATCTGAAGTATGGCAAAATGTGGAAATCTTAAAATAAACACAGGATCCTTATAAACCAATTAATTGTAAATGTGTGCAAAGAACGACTGTGCGTATGAAATGAAATCCTGTATATACCAGTCCTGTAACACCTACACACAAAGGTATGGGGATGAATCTATTACCACACCAGGCAAACATTATAACAAGTTTAGGCCCCATGTGATGCCCACAGTACATGTGTATGCATGGGTGTTGTCACTCATCTTGTGTATCTGAATAAGACAATGAGGCTTGGGTGTTCATTTAAGTAGTTTATTACACACAAACATATCAGGATGGATGACAGGAACATTAAACTTAAAAGAACTAACTGATTGATTGCTACACACATACATGCTTTCACTTTGGCTGCGCTTTCAAAATGGCACTCCTGCTTGCACATGCTCAGTACTTACATGCATGTGCCCACTGACTGGAATGTTTCTTAAAGGTACATCACGCACTCTGATCTACATGCTCTCTTTTTGACTGACCTGTCTCACACTGACAATGACAACTGACTAGGCATGTAAATTATACTAACAATAATGAACAAAACAACAATCATATCCAGGTTGCCGTGTATCTGGAACTAGGTCTTGAGATATGACCTGATCTCATAATGTAGTAGTTAGAACTGGGTTTAGCAACAGGGACAGTCACTGGGGAACGCTCTGCTTCAGGATCTTCAGGGATATTTTCAGGAACAGGAATAGCTGATGGGATGTTCTCTGGAACAGGAACATTGGACAAATCACTCTGAGAATTAGAGCAAGATGCTGTAACACTGGCTTGGACACCACTAGCAAATGCTTCCAATTCTGCCTAAATTTCATTCCCTGTGATTCCACGATGTACGATCTTGGTTCTTCACACAAACATTTCTCAAGGCCAATCTGATCAAAACCTTTTGTTGTCTGCATCCTCACTATCTCCCCTTCTTTTAATGGATTGAGAAGTTTACTGGTCTTATCATAGTAGGACTTTTGGGAAAAATGCCTTTTTAGAAGTTGAGCTTTTACTGCTTTGTTGTTTTTAGCACATGGAACCAAGACATTCTTACTGACTCATTGGGTGGTTCTGGTTTGTCTCAACAAAATCTCTGGACAGGTGAACCAAGTAGATTATCAGAAAAAAATGTTTCTGAGATTAAGCAAGTTTAGAAAAACATATGTGTTATCTCATTTGGATTTCTCTAACAGCTGTTTTGCACTTTGAACTGAACATTCAGCCAAGCCATTTGACTGTGGGTATTCAGTACTACTTGTAATATGAACAAAGTACCACATTTCAACAAATCTTTTGAACTGCTGACTTGTAAACTGTGCACCATTGTTGAAATGACTTTGTGTGGACTACCATGGACAGAGAAATGTCTCTTCAACATAGTAATGACAGCACTGGACATTAGGTTAAGAAGTAGGTCAATCTTGAACCAATCTGAATAAGAGTCTACTAACACCAATTAATGTTAACCATTCCACTTGAAGATATTTAAACCTACTGTCACCCAAGGTATTTCAGGAATCTGGCTTAACTGAAGTGGTTCTTTTTGTTGATGTGGTTTTGTACTATTACAAAGAGAACAACAAGAGAGCTGTTTCTCAATATCTTTTGACCTAGAAGGTCAAAACACTAGACCTCTTGCCCTTCTTTTGGTAGTCAGTTCCTGGGTGGCCATGATGCAAGATTTTAATATACTCTACAAAGATTTTGGAGCAATCACTTTTGGACCTTTCATGATGATTCCATTGTCTGACAAAATCTAGCCTCTGTAGGGAAAGTACTGCTACACATCTACTGTTAAAGAAGACTGTTTTGAAGGCCATCCTCGACTGATAAAGTGATTAAGCATCTGGACAATTGGATCTGAAGCTGTGTGAGTAATAGGCTCATCAAGATGTGTGGTAGACAAATTTCTCAGTTCCATGATTTCAAAATCAGGATTTTCATTGTTATGCTGTTCAGTGTTTTTTTCTGGGCAATCGGGATAAAGTATCAGCAAGATAAAGAAGTTTGCCTTTTGTGTAAACAAGATTGAAATTGCACTTTTGCAATTTGAGCATCATGCATTACAGTCTCACAGAAGCTGTGTGCATTGGCTTTCTAAAAATAGTGACTAAAGGCTGGTGGTCAGTTTCTATTTGGATAGGTCGGTCATAAACACAATCATGGAATTTTGAATATGCAACCATAATTGCCAAGAGCTCTTTCTCTATCTGGGCATACTGCATCTTGGTTTGGGTTAGAGTTCTCAATGCATAGGATACTGGTCTACCCTCTTAAACTATTATTGCACCAAGACCAAACTTAGAAGCATCACAGGAAAGAATAACTGGTTTGTGAATATCATAGTAGCTTAAAGTAGGTAGACTGGCAATTTTCTGTTTCAGGACATTGAATTCTCTTTGGTGTTGCTCTGACCAGGACCAGGTTACATTTTTGAATGTCACCTCTCTTAGCTGTACTGAAAGCTCACTCAGATTTGGAATGAACTTGCCTAAATAGTTGACCATGCCAAGAAAGCATTGCAATGCTTGGACATTGGAGCTGGCTTATCAAGAATTGCTGTTTGCTTGGAAGGATCTGGTCGTAAGCCTGAACTGGTAAACAAATGACCCACATGAGTAACTTCTTGTAGCCTGAATTTACAATTTCTCAGGATTCAGCTTAAGATTCACTTCAAGAACACATTTCGGAACATTCCTGGGGTTTATATCATGTTCAACTTCACCATTGCCCCCTACAAGAATATCATCTACTATAATAATGCATGGATAGCCAGAAAATAATTAGTTATATCGCTTCTGTAAAGACTTCACTGGCAGAATTTATTCCAAATGGCATTCTCAACAATTTATACCTTCCAAATGGTGTACTGAAAGTGGTTAGCAATGAAGATTTTCGATCAAGCAAAATTTGCCAAAATGAACTTTTTTACATCCAAGACAGAAAAAAACAGTGGCATTTGGCATGAGGGCAGCAACTTCCTTGACTGTTCGCATAGGATAATGAGGTCATTTTAGTACTTTGTTCAAATCTCTTGGATTAATACACATTCTAATATCATCTGAGTTTTCTTGTGAGCTACTACCATGGAGGATACCCATTCAGTTGGTTCTTCTACTGGACAAATTACTCCTAGCTGCACCATTCTGTCTAGTTCAGCTTTGATTCTGTTCTGCATAGATACTGGAACTTTATGTGCTGGTCTGATAACTGGGCTTACCTCATGGTCAAACATCAAAGAGTACACAACTGGGAGTTTGTCTTCAAAAATATCAGCATAGTCAGAAAAATATTTTGGGTGAAATTTGAGCTGTTGTCACACAAGCTTACATGGTGGACTTCTTTATTAAATGAAAGCAGTCCTATTTTCAAACTGTATCTGAGGCCCAATAGTGACTGCACATGTCTCGTGACTATGTAAAACTGCAGGTCATAGCTTTTCCCAGCAGAGTAACATGAAAGCACTACCGAGCTTTCGATCTGAATTTCTTCACCACCATAAGCTAAAAGCTTTGAACACTTTCCCAAATCAAGTTGTTCTCCGGCTTTCACTTTAGCAAACATTTCTGATGACATAACATTGTACGTTGAACCAGTATCCACTTTCAGCTCTACAGGTTTCCCATTAATCTGAACAGTACAAAAAAACTTCACTTCTAGCCCACAAATCTACTGCATTGACTGTTTCACCAAGCACAGACACACCATCAACATAAAAAGTAGGGTTGCAGCTTTCTAATAGATCAAATTGTCTCTTTGAATGCTCTCTTTTAATAAAATTAGCATTGGAAGACACTGCAAGCATGCTTTTCTCATTTGTAAGGATATTCATATACTTTTCTGTAAGCTCATATATCTGACAAGTCTCAATGGCCTTATTCAAAGATAAATCACTGTCTTGAAGCAAAATCTTTCCCACTGTATAATTATTAATACCACACACAAGCCTGTCTTTTATCATCTCATCTCTCAGATCACCAAATCTGCACATTTTAGCCTTATTTCCCAAGTTAGTTATATATGCTGCAAATGTTTCACCAGGATTTTGATCTTGTGTGTAAAATAAGTGCCTTTCCATTGTAATATTTGTTTGGGAGTTACACATTTTTCTAAATCTACATTTTAAGCACTCAGGGTCTTCCCGCGTTTAAGCTGGTATTAACAATATAAAACAAAAACAAAAAACAGGAGCGGAGGCAAGGTGTCAGTCCAAAAACACGTTTAATCTACTTTAAGCGCTTTTCATCAGCTGTGTCCGCTGACTTCCTCAGAAACTGTTAAAATTAATTAACAACTTAATTAATTAATTAATTAACAACTTAACCTTTTATAAACTAGCAATTAAAACATCATAAACATATGACCAGAAAAGCCATCTCATTTATATCATTTAAAATGACAAGAGCAAGTAATTCTCCAGACATAAAGGATAACAGTGGATAATAAAATAAGTAAACTACATAGTAGAAATCACACATTTTCATACTTCACAAAAGTGTATTACCAAATCATAAAACTGGAACTTGAACCACAATAGCTCAACCTAAAAAACATCTGGTTATTTAAACTCAGTGGGTGAACTAAACTGAAACTATATACAGAAACACATTCACCTCTTTAAACTATTTTAGTACACTAATTTTAGTACACTAGAAATAGAACAGTTGTCATTAAGACCAGGATGGCTGTAGGCATTTAGCCTTACTTGCCACACCAGTTCTAGTTCTTCAAGTTTAAGCGGTCTCGGTCCTCCTCTACAATCAATATTGACTTGGTCAATAACCAGAAAGTTGAAAATGTGATTCTGGTAGCAAAAATTGTGTTTAGCTAACGCATTTTCAAGTTTACATTTCCTTATTGTGTATAGGTGTTCATACATTCTGTCCCTGAGTCTTCTTTCGGTTTTTCCTATATAGAAGGCCGGGCAGAGTGTACATTTAGCTAAATATATAATAAAGGAGGAATTATGTTTCAATTTATAAGACCTGCCGTTTATATGGAAGCAGTTAGTTTCTTGCAAGTATCTACAGTAGTTACAATTGTAACACTTAGACATCCCTGAATTATGGACTGTAAGTGTGTTTTGGTATTCCAATGACGCTTTAAGGTTCTTCCCTTTCCTAAAAAACACCTTAGGACATTCACCCAACTTTCCAAGAACAGACGGGTACATTTTAAACAATTCCCAATTTTTCTCTAGAATGCTTACACAAGTGTGACTGCCTTTACTGAAGGTAGTTATAAAACTTACTGTGTTACTGGTGTTAGTTTGCATCACTTCCTGTCTAACGGGTTCTGATGTATTAACACAGTCATCCTCTGTCCTAATGTGCAAGTGTTGGGAAGTAAAAGTGTCCTTAACTTGTAATAAAGGGCTGTAGATGTTACCTCTTCTCTTCTCTGTAACTTCTTGTATTAAAGTGTCTAAAAGTGATTCAGGATAGCCTTGATGTAAAAACATATTCTTGAGTGTTAAACACTCATCCTGAAAGTCGTGATCTAAGCTGACCATCCTGGCTGCTCTTACCAGTTGGTCTTTAATGACAGATTTTTTCTGATAGTAAGGGTGACTACTTGTGTAATGGAGGAAAGTGTTAGAGTATGTCTTTTTCCGGAAAATCTTAGCAATGAAACAATTCATAGAGTAATTCTTACTTAGGGATACATCAAGGTACGCTATATTCTCTGTTTCAAAAGTAGACGTGAAATTCAAAAAGTTAGTAGTACTGTTGATGTATTGCAGTACCAATTTACTGACATCCTCATTCCCATTAAGTAGGATGAAAATGTCATCCAGGAATCTGGTGTAAAAAATGAACCTGTTAAGGAACTCATTGTTATTAAAGATGTACTCAGATTCCCAGTAAGCCATTACCAAGTTAGCTATGCTTCCTCCACAGGGTGACCCCATTGCTACCCCTACCTTCTGTAAGTAGAACTCATTCTGGAACATAAAATAGTTATTACAAAGCACTAGTTCACTGAATTCAGAGACAAGATGAATTTCCCTATTGGATGCATTGTGCTTCTATAGCATGAGGGCCACCCATTCAAGTGCTTTATCTTGTGGGATACAAGTATACAGATCCCTCAAATCTATTGTTAAAAAATTAAATTGAGGTTAAAGTCTAATGCTTTTATCTTTTCAAAAAATGTCCAAGAGTCTTTACAGATTCAAGACTCTTTCACTATAAATTTCTGTAGTATAGTGTCCACAACTTTTGCACACGAGTACATAGGTGACCCTCTACTATCAACCAATGGTCTCAACGGGGGGTTCTCTATACATTTATGTATTTTTGGAATACCGAAAATACATGGGTATCTGGGGAACATAGTTGTTAAGTAGTTGTATGTCTTCTGGTCAATCCTACACTCAATATACAAGTCCTCAGTACAGTCCCTTATAACCTTATATACCGTATTAACTTCTGATCTTGAACTGGTGGCATATGCTTCAGTTTTAAGTAACTCATTCATTTGGTTTTGGTAATCAGAGGTACTAAACACAACTAACCTTCCTCCTTTGTCTGGTTTACAAAAGTGAAGGTTTTGTGTTTTAAAGAACTGTAAGTATTCATGTTCCATCTTACTTATGTTAAAGACATTATTTCGTGTGGTACCTATCAAATTAGCATGTCTAATGTCCAGTTCACAACATTTCCCAAACAAGTCCAATACTGGGTGTAATGGTGGATTATAAGTACTAGGAATATGTAACCTATTGTGTACCATAGATGTTGAATCATTACCTAACGTTAGGTTAAAATTAAGCTTCCTGGTGTATAATTTAATGTCGAGGATGGTATCCACAATATTAAGTGTTCTAGATGGTACAAACGTTAAACCTTTAGACAGAAATTCTACCATGTCGATTTCAAATTTAGTAGTACTGAAATTGTACAATTTAATATCCCCAGTTACATTAGAAATGATTTCAACTTGTTGTGGCACTAGTGTAAACTCAATATTAGCAAAATTGTGTTCACCAGGACTTGTTATATTCAAGAGTTCAACATCACCTACTAATGAGTCAGAGACAACGTCCACACTGAGAGAGGATTCCCATTTAGAACAGGTTTGTAATATCAGTTCCTGTTCTTCTGCCTGTTGCCCCTCCACTTTCCTTTTGGTTGGGGTTGTTGGTAGTTCTTTAGTTTGGGTCTTGCCCCCGTATAGGGGCCCTGGTGAAAACTTTGGTTTTGATGTTGGTTTGTTACAGTATGATTGTGTTGTCCACTCTGTCTCTCACTCCAAGGGACCTCCATTGCCATGGTAGAATTTCTGTCTGAAGGTTTAACGTTTGTACCATCTAGACCACTTAATATTGTGCATCCATTTTTTTGCCCACTTTCACTGAGTTAGTAGAATCGGTGTATATAAGTTTGGAGGTGTGCAGTAGAGCAAAATACACTTTAAAAAAAGCATTTTTGGTCATTTTTTCAGTAAATGCAGTTCTGGATTCTGATCCCTGTTACATTTGTTTTGTCAACTCATAGTAGAACCATCATCCAGACCACACACACAAAAAGTCCTGCATTTTGCATGATGATTCATAAGTATGGGCCCTGGATGCCTGCAGTAATATGATGAATACATATGCATGATGTTTTCACCGGTGAGGAATTCACAAAATGCAGATAATATCACTAGTCCACATGCTACTTTGAATATATAAGATGTGCTTTAGCCACTGGAGTTTTGTGTAAGAAAAGACATAAATAGTGGACGTAACATGTTGATTTTATTACATAAAAAAAACACAACATTTTGCTTGACAGTAATTCAAGGAATTCAGAAAACAACACCATTTATCCTCCCTGCTGTACAGTCAATCCTGAAGTTAAGATGGCTAAAGAACGACCTTTCAGTTTCTGCTAACTTGGCTTGATATTTAGCCGATAACATAAAAAACATGCACAATAAAGTGGACGGCACTGAAACTGTACTTCTAATTCTACTTTCTGATGAGGTTGAAGGAACCAGTTTGCTGTCTAAAAAGAAACTTATGATCAATCAGGGAAGGAAGCAATAAAGTTTTCCTGGAAAATGATGCGTCATTTTCAGATATTAATAAAGCTGAGTAAAAAGGCTGAGCTGCAGTTTTGCTTCTAGAAAAATAAGTATTTTTTAAATATTACTCACTTAAATGAAAGCCAGTAAAAGAGCCAAGATTACCTTTTAGGTATATGAGAGTATAAAAACATGTTCCATATAAACCAAAGAAGCAAATGTTTAAATGATTGCATACCAATATTCATCAGATTTGATATTCACTTTTAAAGCTCTTTTGCCTAACTGTGCTGCAAATGATCACTTAATGGAGGAAAAGAGCTGCTGACAAAGTACGAAGGGAGTCATTTCTGGCAAAATTTTCAGGAGGAATTCCTCTGGGAATTTTTGCAGTTTGTGTACATAAGGTTTATTTTTTATCAGTGTGTTGATTCAAATGTGTGTTCGAAAATTCATTACTCCCTCACAACATTAGTTACAAACTGCAGGTAAACTGGAAGGAATGGTAAAAATTAAATTTTAATATATTTATTTTAATCAGGAAGGTGTTCTAGATGATGAAGCTTGGTTTCTGCCACCACCTCACTACAAACTAAACATTTTTTAATAGTGATGTAGATTGAGCAGATATTGGTTATGCATAAAGCAGTAAAAGAACAGTGACACTGACAAGAAACTCAAAGTCTATCAGTTGTCTTCAAAGTAGCTACCTTTGTGCTCACTCAGTGGTTGTTGCATAAGATAGGACATTTAATAGTAAGTTATAAGAATAAAAGACAGTAGTATGATAGAAAAAAAATAGTTTTAAGGTACAAAAAAACAAGGAGATGACACTGGGTGAAAAAGTGGTTTTCGGTGAAAGACCACACTGCAGACATAGCGATAAATCATGGGAAGAACTACAAGTAAGATGGGAGATAGCAGAAAATTATAATTATAAGAACTATGGGTTGGTGCCACTGTGACACTTATAGTTGGCTACACATAAGAAGTGCTGCCTGCTTGGAAGACAATGCCAGAAAGGTATGCATTTCAAAAGGCATGTTATTACAAAATTTTTGAAGCAAGAATGGATAAATCTCTTGATCTAAGAATGTGTTAGGGGAATGCTATGTAGTCTGAGACTGATTAGGTGGTATAAAGGCAATCCTTTGTGGGATGGAAAGATACACTCTTCCTTAGAATGGGACAGTAGCTGAGGTCAAAGAGACTAAATGAGGAAGCTTGGCAAAAGTGAAGAAATGATGTTACTTTTGACCCAGCTGGACCATGATATGACAAGTTTTATACACAGAGTGCAGCTGTATTACATCATATTCTTTGCAGCATTCATATATGTATATGGAAATGAAAAGAAAGCTTCCTAAGATGAGTAGCGTTCTTCCCAGTATTATAGACTGCTACAACAAAATGCATAGAGGAATGTAATGCGTATGAAAGCAGTTTAAATATACGTTATGGAATTCATATGAAATACAAACTCTGAAATCACACATTTTCTTTGTAAGACTACTAGAGGTGCTGCACACAATACAGAAAATTATGAAAATTTGCTATAAGTATATTATACCAAGCTTTATTTGAAGGAACTTACTGTAAGAAAGATATTTGTATTTATTCATTTATTTTTTAAATGTATCCTTTGCTGGCTGGGTTAGTCCTTCTGTGCTGGTGGCCTCTTTTCATGGTCGGGGAGGTGCAGGCAACCTGAGGTGGTATTTCAAATAATATAAATTTTATTTCAGTACAGAAGTTTATTATTGCTTGTGATTTGTATTGTGTGTGGATCATTTAATCACAGGAATTATAGCACAAGTATGCCACAATACCATTTGCACTTTGATGAAATCTACTATCATG
This sequence comes from Protopterus annectens, assembly GCF_019279795.1. Taxonomy (NCBI): domain Eukaryota; kingdom Metazoa; phylum Chordata; order Ceratodontiformes; family Protopteridae; genus Protopterus; species Protopterus annectens. The sequence goes on from NC_056733.1 coordinate 1,958,394,495, forward strand.
ATCTTCCTCCAGTTTCATAAAGAACAAAACCAGATTAATAGCTAGCTCATTTGGTACCCTCTATAGCCCACTGAACTCCTTAACTTGTCTCACTCAATAAAAAAAAAACAAAAAAAAAAAACGCTCCTATTCTGAAGCTGTAACATGCTACTTCCTACAAATGTAACAAGCAGCTTGGTCCAGTTAATTTACTATAAAACAGATTACATCAATACTAACCATAATGCAGTGTTATCATTCAATTCTGATATCGCAGTGGTCCTACCAGCTTCACAGATTGATTCTGTTTCTGCATTCCCACACTATTATCACTTGCTGACCATGCCTCTTAACAGCTTGTTTCCAAGGTTGTTGTCTCCATTACCCCACCCTAATCATAGCACTCAGCAAAACAGGTAAGGCCATTTTGCAGATGTCTATACAGTACCTAAGGTTATTTATTTTTTTTTTATGTTGCTAGAGTTCATAGTTGAATACTACACTAATTGCCCTGAAGGGCCATTTTAAGGAGAGTCAATAACCCAAGGTTGAAATCAAAGTGCCTTCCGATTATGAGGAGAAGACCTTTACCATTATGCCAAACTCTGTTTAAAATGCAAAGGCAATTTATTCCAGAGTGGAGGTAAATGTTGGGTAATAAATCTGTCCTGCCAGAAATCTTAATTTATAAGTTGGTGGATATTCATATACTCTGTTTTAGAATTTGTGGAGCTGTTTTTCCTTGCAGAAATGCAAGCAAACAAGAAGGGATGAGTCCTTAATGACATGGAATGCAAAACTTAGACATCCACATAAAATTCTATAAGGCACTGAATATAGAGGTAAGGCTTCAAGACTCTTTTGGTAGACAAGCGTCTTTAGACTAATAATCTTTTAAATTAGAGATTACCAGAATCTTTCTAGCTATATGATATGTGGGGGCATTGTACTCTATCATTGGTCTAATTAGAGCAAAATACAGAGGGTCACAAACTTCCATGAACCTAGAAGAAATACCTTTAGACATCAGTTTTGCTTAACTGATTTCCTGACTACTAATGTAAAGCACTGATTAAAGGAGAGAGAGTTATCGCACATGGTATCGAAAGTCTTGACTAATGCATTATTCTGGTGTGGTGTTGGCTATATTGTAAGTCAAAGATGACATTTCTTTTACCAAATGTAAAACTTCATTTCTTTGCATGTAATGTAATTTATGTCCTTTTTCAATATACCAGTGGTTTAAAAGGATTACTTCTTATTGTAGTGATTCCATATTAGGACATGTTCAGACAATAGTACCAACATACAGTCATTGGCAAACTTTGTTAGCCATATGACTGAGTTTGTGGTTTGGAATTTTGTGAATTATATGCAGGAAAGAAGGGGTTTCAAACTGGAGACCTGTGGTATACCACTATCCACTTCCTTGCTTGTTGAATAGGCGCAATTGCCTTTAACTGTGTGAGTTCTCTTAATCAGTTGGTATTTTAACTATCTTATCATGTAAGGGTCTACATTTAGGTCTCTTATACTGTTTACAATACCAGAATGGGACATGGTGTCAAATGCCTTTCTAGATCCTGATTAGCTGAGTGAACCTAATGACTTCTGTTACCTCTGTGATTATCTAAAATAAGTTTAGTAAATTCATTAGCCATTACCTCACTTTGACAGAAAAAATGTTGAAACTCTAGTTGTATGAGACTTCTGATATTTCATTTTATGAAATCAGATATGACGCTTTCTATGACACTGATGATTAGACTAGTTAGCTTGATGAATCTATACTTCCCATGGTCTATGGTGGAACTCCCACCCCAACCCTAGGAAGGGACATCAGAACAACAGTTCTCCATACTTCAGTGATATACTTCATGGCTAAGCTTAAGTTAAATGTGAGGATCCATGAGCTGGAACATGTCTGGCACAATTTATTAGCCATCCAGGTAAGCTGTTTAAACCTGTAGAAGTGATATATTTAGTCTCAATTATGGCATGTTCCTTTATTATCTTAGATTGTGTCAGGGTTGCAATGATATGCACAATTTTGATGACTATTTTAGGGGTTAAACTGTCATTAAACTTGTCTGCAAATATATATGGCCTGTGGAACCTACAGAAAATCATTTATCTCCCCTTCTGAGCATGATAGATTCTTTAACACATTAGCTGAAGTTCTCATTAAACCTAAAATGTTTATACTAGGTGATGTCATGCTATCCATCAATAAACTGTCTGACCTATACTGCCAATGGTCAGCATACCCAACACTTCATTGACATTATGAATGCTAACCGTCTATCACTATTAACTAACCATCCTACTAGTGGACACGATATCCTTGATTTAATCCAAACAAATATGGCTGATTCTTGCAATCTCCCTAGGCATCATCATATCTTTTTTATATCAGACCATAATTTAGCTACCTTTTCCTTTAAAACTGGTGGTACTTCCCCTGTAAATATCTCTGTCTTTAGAGACTTCTCAAAAGAAAATCGTCTTTGGTTACTTAATGACTTAAATAAATTCTGCTGTAATCCTCCTCTGAAGGATCTCTTTGCTAAAGCTGATAACTATACCTTTAACTTGTACTACCACTTAAATAGTTGTATTGGTAAGGCATTCCCTATCCACAACAAATATAATGAGAAATTTAAAAACAAGCCCTGGTAGTGGAATACCAATTTAAGTTAATAAATAACTTACATAAGACAAAGAAACAGCATAATGCCTAAAAGATATATCATTCTACATACCTTAATTGCACATTTAAGAAAAATAACAAAGAGCTTAGGGTAAACACTAGGATGGTCAAAGCTGGGTATGGACTTAAAATAGCCACAAAAAAAACAAAAATATGTTTCTGACTATGTCAGGAAGTTAAGAATGAACACACAGCAATATTTGGAACTAGTTCACAGTAATGCCACTCTCTGACCCAAAAGAAATAGCTAATATCTTAGCCGACAATTTTAGTGAAATATTTTACTCCAGACACAGTTTTAGCTATACCACAGGCTCAACAATCCCTGCCAGAACTTTCATTACTATAGAAGAAAGTTCTTGAAGCCCTTTCAAATACTAAAAATGCTTCATTAATGGGTCCTGATAACACACCAGGTAGCCTGATTATCAGCACCAAGTATGGCCTCTTGGGACCCCTACTTAACCTCTTTAATAGAATATTCTCCACTGGTTACATTCCTGAAGCCTGGAAAACAGCCATTGTAATTCCATTAAACAAGGGTGGCCCAAACATTCGCATTGGTAACAATAAACCCATCAGTATTACTATATTTGTATGTAAAGCTATGGGTTACATTACCTCAGACTTCAATAATTTGAACATTTAAAATCTCTTAACCATTGAACCTCATAAATTTATCTTTGTCAAAGGAAGGTCCTGCCTCTTTAACTTAATCAATTTCTTTGAAAAAGTATCTGAATTAGTGGATACTAGTTATGCAGTGCCTACATCATACCTAGACCTAGCCGAAGCCTTTCACACTATTCCTGATGCAGGCATTATTGCTAGACTTGTACATCTGAATATGAATCCTTATATTGTGCAGTGGATAGCTAACTGGTTGTCTCATAGACTCCATGTGGTTAGATTGGTAGATGCCACTTCGAAAAACAAAAAAGTTATCAGTGGTGTATCACATGGCTTAGTTTTGTGCACATTCCTATTTGACAGCTATTTCTCAGTCCTTCAGGACATGCACTGATGCCCTATGGTTAACTAAGTTTACAGACAACTGTAAATTAAGTGTTGTTATTCAGTCCTCCACTGACTCACCATTGCTGCAACACGAGTTGGTCAGTGTTAACAACTGGTGCAAAGGCAATGATCTCATTAAATGCAAAAAACATTAACATAATTCACTTTGGTAAACAAAGCAGTTTCACTTACCAAACAGGAGTTGTACCCATTCATTTAGACTCAGACTCTGTTGTAAGGGATCTAGGCATGCTTGTTGATAATTCCTTATCATTCAACCATTATTTCTCCACAGTGAAAATGAAGCTCACAAGGCAAGTCAAAAGCATACACTTTAATGTTAGGGTTTTTATTCAAAAATGGTGCTTTAACTTCATCAGACAACCCCTTCCTGTTTCTAAAAACTTAAATACTTATAGCAACACTCCCATCAAGTGGCCAAAGGTCGAAACACATTTAAATTGTTAATAAAGCTACAAATCATTCAGAAAAAGAAAAAAATATTAAACATTTTAATATTTAAATATGTTTTCTATTTAATGTTTTAGAAGCAGGAAGGGGCTGTCTGATGAAGTTCATGCATCATTTTTGAATTAAAGCACTATTATTAAAGTGTGTCTTGGTGACTTGCCTTGGGAGCTTTGTTTATTTTCTTTTGGATTTATCTTTTTATGGAGTGGTTCAGATTTCTCCACAGTAGTACAGAAAGCCTTTTATCTGTCCCATCTAATTCTAAAGGTACCACCATTAGATCCAAATAAGTCATATTCCCCTTTACTCATATCTTATTAATCTCATTTCTGGATAGGATGCACCTTTTAGCATGTAATGATGTGAGCATATCACACAACTTGAGAAACTCAGAGATTCATTAATAAAAAGACTAGTGGCCCCAAAAAATCTTAGTTATCAGGAAAGACTGTCACCCCTTTCTCTCTCCTTGGTCTCTTTCAGACTCCTCCGTGGAGATATCTGACCTCCTATTCCTTTGAAGAACTAATGATACCTCAACTACTTGGTTAAAGGAAATAAACCTTCATTAGCACATAAATAAGACATGTTGGTGTGATAGATTCATATCTTAACATACCCCTCCCCTCTGGAACAAACTTTCACTGTATGTGAAGCAGACTAGCACCCTTGCTACCTTCAAGGTAAACCTGGATAATTGGATGGGCAGCCTCATATTCTACCCCAGTCTATCTTGTCTTGCCCTTCCTGAGGTTAGAAGGAAATTTTGATTTTTTTTTTTTTTGGCTAGGGTTGGAATAGTCTGTAAGCTGATTGTTTCACAGGGTCATATATAAATATTATGCAATGAGCTTATAGTACAGAGTGAATGATATATTTTGATGTATCACAGAACAAAACTGAATGTTGTTTCTTAATTTTCACAAGTAGTTAAAAAAGGATCCATACTTATCCTTGGTGCTAATCTGAGTACATCTGTAGATTTGATCTTCCTGATTTATAGCCTTTAGCTCTTTGTTAATCCTTTAAAAATATCTTTAATGTATGTATGCTTAAATTCGTTATAAGAATTTAAAAGTTTCTTTCCATTTTGGTTTAAAGCTTATTTATACTGGTAGACCAGTGGTGTGGTTTGTTTTTTAATGTAGCATTATATTTTTCATTCCAGTAGAGGCTGCCAGATCTATTCACTTTTTTGGGTGGAAATAAAACTGTTTTGCATTGGTAGCAGCTGAGTCTGCAAGGAGACTGGTGATATTACGAATAAAATTTCAAGGGCTCATCATAGAGTTTTAGTAGGTTTGTTCATGTGAACTCCTTAAATTCAGATTTGTTCACGTGTGTGTGGGGTTGTGTCTCCTACGGATGGATATGTACAAGAGTGTTTCAACATACATACCCAGCTGACTGGTTTATTATTTGTTCTAGGGAGCCATCATTCATTATTTTCCAGGAATCTTTGGAAATACATTCTTTTTGAGGTATCGGTATGTTAGTTTTTCAATGGATAAATTAATATGTATGTTTATTGTTATTATTATTGGTGAATTAGAAAGTACATTCAGGAAACTGTTATGGTCTGGGAATATTGATGACATCTTAATACAATATATAAACTGAAAATTATTTTTGTTCCTGGTAAGTTGGAATTCAAGTATTTTAATTCATGGGTCTCATGTCTGCCTAGAGGTAATTTTGTTCCTGAAAAATATAGAAGTGATTCTGTTGTTTTCTGTCAGGTCTGATTGCATGATAATCAATAAACCTAGGTAAGAAGGGAGTCTATCTTTACAATAAACACAAGTCTCAGTTACCACTCAGACTTGGATATGTCCAAGTTGCAGGAGAACATGATGATCAGGTAAGTTGTTATTAAGACTTAAAGGACTTGGAAAAGAAACTTTATATAGGTGGAATTGGAATTTCTTGTAATTTTATCTGCTGTGTTGAGCTGTTCGGTAACCAGACTCTGCCTGAAAAAGGAATTATGGGGCACCAAGGGCTTGATCAATAAAGCTAAACTATGGAAAGAGAGGTGCAACTTGTCCTTGGTGAAGCAAGTATATCTGTCTAACCCCCCCCCATGACACCAAGTACTTAGCCAACTATTGAATCTTTTCATAGTGTTTGTGCATCATTCTAGTGAAAGTGGGATTCCAATCAGGACCATAATCTTATCTGCATTTACACATGCAAAGTGAGATCCAAAATATTTCTCTTCATATCACTTTGGTTGAGTGCCAGAAGTCATTCACACCTATATAGGCTACTATGAGGTCATATTTACATTCACCCAGTTGGAGGAAGTGAAGAACACTTGCAATGTCAGGGATCCTGAATCTAGCGAGACTGCTAACTGCCACCCTGCCTTGGTAAAGCCTCGTAAGCATGGTGTCAGCATGACTGACAATGCTACCACCAATTATTAAGACATTATGGGTTTAGTGTCAGTAGATGGTGCATAGTCTGCAGCCTGGTGCCTTTAATATGTTTTAGGTTGGCGTGTTTGTAGATTTCAGCTGAAACTTTATTTTGCTGGTTCTGGGATGCTTGGGAAGTAAGTTATTATTAACTTCAGCATATGCTGGCTTTGTGTCTGTGCAGAGATGTGGGTAGTAATAAGCAGTGCCAACAGACCATCAGTTTTGGCCAGATGGCTGCTGTCATTTTGTGCAGGTAGATTTATATAATATGACATATTTAATTTTTGAGGTAAACAGATGAGCTCACTAGAAGAAATTAAATGTGTTAGAGTTTCTATTCTATGTACATCTCCATTTGTTTTATGTATGCCTGTATGTATTTGTTAGTTGCATAACTGCAGTAATGGATTATTGATTGCACATTGATTAGTATCACTGGTCTCACACTGGCATTAAAATCTTGTTAACTGGTAAGGATTCAGGATTTAGCACAAGTTGTAGGATTCTTCAGGAGGGCCTTATCTGTACCAAATATTGCTGAGAATAACAGTGGTCTGATTGGACATCTTTAATACTGACCATTCTGGGTGTTGTACATAATTTGGTAAAAGCACTGCAACTATACATTAGATTGTCTATTTGTTGTGTGACAGAGATTACTAGTTTTTATAAAACATAACCTAAATTAAGGAAGTATGTGTTTACCAATGAAGGGGAAGATGGATATCACTGGATGTGGGACAGGGATGGGAGCTGTTAATGGACTAGTGTTGGGGTACGTCTACCACTTCTCTGGAATAAGCTGCCTCCTGCAAGTTAAGCACTGTAATGTATTATACTTCAAAATGAACCTGGACAGCTGGATGCGTACCATCAAATGGGAGTTGATTGAAGAGATAAAGGTAAATATCTTCCCATAGGAAGGATAAATGAAACATTCCAGATGGGTTGTCTCTCAGGGTCTTCAGATATCCGAACAGTATGTGAGAAAAACTACTTCCTACAGTTTTTAACAACTCACTAGCTACTGTAGAAATATCTGGGAAACAAAAGAGATAGAAACCGTGGTAGCTTTCCAGGGTGTTGTGGGGAAGTAATAAAAATCTATGAGACTATAAGACTGTTAGTCTAAAAGCAGCAGTAAAGATATTAACAGAGAAGACTGAAGGCAATGCTGGCTGCTTTTGCAGATGCCATCTATCTCCATGACAATAATACAAATTAATTTAAGTATAGAAAGGACTCTCAGACAAACTCAGTCCATTTTTAACTGTGTTTCAGGAGAAAATGAGAAAGATGTTCCTGAAAGTGTCATCTGCCTGGCATGCAGCAGAATGTTTGAATTTAACATTGTCTCATACAGGAGTCTGCTTGGAAAAGTGTAGGTGATGGACTATGATCATGAATAGGAGATTGAAACAATGTCAGGAATAAGTAAAGTGACTAGCACAGAAATGCAGGACTCAGCCCTGGTTCCAATATTCTTCAGCATGCTTATATCAGATTTATGTGAGACAGTAGAGAAGAGGATAAACATTTTTGGCAATGACACAAAGTTAAGGGCATCAGTGGATGACAGAGGGGAAAACTTATGCAAAAGGTTGAAAAAGGTTGACTAAGTGGCCAAAAAGATGGCAGCCAAGGTTTAGTACAGACAAATATAAAGTAATGTACTTCCAGCAGAGCATGTGTAGTGACAGCAATAGACAATATGCAGCAGTGAGCATGCAAAGGTATAGACTCCAGAAACTAAAAGACAATAATTCTGCTATACTAGACCATGGCCAAGCTATACCTAGAATATCATATCAATATCATATAGATATTTTCGAAAAGAAGTTGCAGAGAAAGTCTGCAGAAGAGTGCAAAGGATGGAGTAGAAAGGAAATTACTACTCACCATGAAACTAATGCTCTTCTCACTTGAGGCCAGAAGATATGGAGGGAAAATGATACAGATGCAATCATGTCATAGAGATGTGAAGGAGTCATCCTCAACAGGAAGGCATGTGGGGGCAGGAGAGGACAGAATAGCAGATTGCAGGGATCAACCAACTACTCCTTAGATCTGCAAAAGTATTTATTCATGAGCAGGATATTCGACACATACATTGGACAACCAGAATGGATGGTTGTGCAGGAGTCCATAGAAGCATTAAAGAGACATAGGAATGATGGAGAAGTGAGGTGCTGATCTTTAAGGAAGAGATATAGAGGTACCATTCAAAAGAAGTAAAAAGCCAGACTGAACTGACGTATTGTCTCTTCCTATCAGCTAGGCACAGTATGATGTAAAATGACATACTCTAATACCCTAGGTTATACATTCGTATTTAAAATTCTAGAGTATGCACATAACTTAGAAGTGAGGTAATAGAGACAATGGCTGGATAGATTACTAGTCTTACATTAGAGTACCACTGCTGCATTTTTTCATTGAATAAAACTCCATCAAACCCTCCTCACAAGAAGGCAAGAAAGGTGGAACTTCATGTTTTGGCTTAACTACTGTTATAATTAAAATCCCTGAGGTAAATGAACATACCCACTAAGAAGGACAGAGAAAGGAGATTATATGCTGACTTGTGCATCTAAGAGAATAAGCGACTCCCTATTGATTGTATGGGACTTACTGATAACCTGTGCATGTAAATTGTAAAGTAACTACCCCAATGATGGACACTCTCCTCTTACTTCTAACACTAAATGCACATTTATGTACATATACATTTTTGGCAGAAACTTTTAGCAATAAATCAAAAATCTAAGCCTTTCCACATGAAGACTCTCTGAAGGACAACTTCATTGCATGCACTCGATCCGACAAAGCATGCAAAGCAGATGCACCATTCTTAACAGTTCTCTGATAGTTGATATCGGGTTGACATCTATGTTTTTATTATCTATACATTAATAGATCTTGTTCTTGTTTTGAAGGAAAGTTTATTGTCACAAAATTGACAGATTTTTCTATAATAGAATGTCCCAGGGATGCATGAAGCTTGTGCCAGGCACAGGCATAGCGTAGGCGGTATAACACCAAATATGGCCGTCGAGCGATTCAGGTACGACCCAATTCCAAGTGCACTACCGGCGTACGCCAGAACTGCGCAGCCCCCGGCTTAGGTATGCTAATCACCCCATGTGCAGTGTCGCACCATGCAAATGAAGGCATATAGTGATTCATGAAGTGGTGCAGGTGTAGCATAAGCTCACGGAAATGTAAACCAAAATACACGGTTTACATTTTCCCAAACAGAACATCGGAGCTATGGAAGAGGGCCAGACCCAGGTATCACGTTAACATATGCCAATGGCGAAATACGCAGCCAATGGCATAAGAAAAGAAGCACAACACGTAAATAACAATATTTAATGTCATGTCCACAGTAACACACAGCACAATCGCAGGGCATGTGTGCGGAAGCTGTAACATAAAGAAATAATATAAAAATGTCATAAAATCGCAAAGTAATAGAAATCAGGTTTACAGCATAATATACAATGGTAGGCATGGAACACCACAACCGAGGTGCAAGGGTTGCTAAGGGCCTGAGATAGTGTTCGGCGCAGTAACTATGAATTAGTAGTCAATGCCATGCAAATGAGGCAGATAATACTGAATTGCAAATGTCCCGCTGGATGAAGGTTGTACCATACGGCGCAGCGGTATAACACCGAGGAGTGGCTCAGAGGAGATACATGACATCAGCAGAGGGGTGTGCCACCATAGCAGTAAGTACATTGGAGCAATGCAAATCTGGCCTGTCTGTTGCTAAGCAAAGCTGCAGGACAGGGGTGGGGAGGAAGGTATAGAATCGTTTAGCTGAGAGCACACATGGTGCCCAAAAGCGCATGTGTACGGGGATGAAAACGTGCCCGAAACCCAGCAATCGGACGCATCCGCCGCAAACAATAGCAGAAACAGGAAGGTCAGGGGAAGAATAGAAGGAAATGTGGAAGTAGGGTAATTGGAGTACTAATGAGCAATCAACACCAATCAACCCACGAAGGCCAATCGACGGCAGCTGACAAGTCTGCTTGCAGAAACCTGCAAAACAGGATAGGGAAGGCATTGGAATGCAAAGAAAGGAGGGGAGGTATTGGATTGCAAAGATAGGAGACCTGACACAGCAGAGCAAAGCAAACCGACAGCAGACTGGCAGTAGCACACATAACGCAAGATATGCCAGGTCCAGGAAAGTACAAATGAAAGTAGGCTGCAGGATGCACGCCAGAAAATGGTAGGTGCAACATGCAGAAACGTAAAGGGAAGGTCAAGAGGTAATCCACGGCAGACAAATGTAATTCAACACCAAAGGCACCACAGTAGTAGTTCCGGCAGTAAAACACATAAGATAACTTGTAGCTACGATCGTACATACACACCCTATGACATCATCGGTGTTCACAGCACAATAGTATAAAGTGTGAAAGCACCCAACACACACCTGTGTATTCCCAAAGACCGCACCATAGGTGTAAACACATGGGGAACTTTTAAAATGTACATGTTGGGAGCTGCCATAGCTGTGATTCATCAGCATGTGTTAGAGACTGACGGTGTTGTGGAGGATGATGCCAACAACCACAGCAGGCCTCAGAGGAGAAGGAGAGTGTTCAGACCAAGGGTAACCTACCAGGGGCTACATGACCTGGAGATAGTAGAGCATTACAGGGTGGACAGGGACATCTTACAGCAAATAGTGGAGCTGTGCCAGCCACGCCTGAGAACCAGAAACAACAGAAGGGAACCCATCCCAGTGGACACAAAGGTATGTGTAAGCCTGCGAATATTGGCCACAGGTACCTTTCAAAGGCCAACTGGAGATATAATGGGTATCTCACAGGCATCAGCATCCAGGGTACTACACCAGTTCCTGGATGCCATGTTACCACATGCCAATGTGCAGATATACTTCCCCAGAACATAGGAGGAGTTGGCCAGCAATATGCGCCACTTCCACCGTGTGGCACACTACCCGGAGGTACTGGGTGCGATGGACTGCACGCACATACAAATCAAGTCACCACCCGGTGAGCATGGTAGGCGCTACATAAACCATAAGGGATTCCACTCCATCAACTGCCAGGTCATGTGCAATGCCCAGGGCAATATCATGGATTTGTGTGCTGGCAGCCCTGGAAGCTACCATGACTCCCATTACTGGCATGCCTCACAGCTGTATCAGGTATTTGTCAGGGGGGACATCCCACATGGCCATCTTGTGGGGGATGCTGGCTATGCACTGGAGCCGTGGATGATGACTCCCATCAGAAATGCACACACACCCATGCAAGAACGCCATAATGAGGCACACGCACAAACCAGAATCATCATAGAGCGTGTGTTCGAGATGCTGAAATCATGGTTCCGGTGCTTGGATACATCTGGTGGAGCCTTGCAGTACTCTCCAGGCACGTGAGCCCACATCGTCATAGTATGTGCCATGCTACATAATATGATCCTGCGGAAGCAGCTGCAGCAGGGACAAAATGGTGATGGCCCTCATAGCCCACCGCAATTGCCAAGGCCATTACAGGCACAGAGGGATTCAGACCATGAACACACTGTCCAGCCCCAGTAGGCAGATGGAGGCGTGCCCAATATGCCTACGCCTAGGCATAGAGGGAATGTATAGCACATACTCTGACAGTGTAGGCCCCTACAGACTGACACCTCTCCACCTGCACACACAGTAAAATGGATGGCACACAAACATGACCACCTGTAAATTGTAATGTATAGGTGGCCCAATTTGTGACTCCAACATAGGCAGCCCTCAAACATTGTAAACACAACAGCTAGTGGAACACGGAATGCCAACACCTGAACAGTACATGAGCCTTACAGCATATGGTGGTGCTGTGTGCCTGTCACGTTCCCCGCCAGATATATATGTATATATATATATATATATATATATATATATATATATATATATATATATATATATATATATATACATATATATATATATATATATATATATATATATATATATATATATATATATATATATACATATATATATATAGATAGATAGATAGATATATATATATATGTACACATATGCATATATATAATACAGATAGAAAGGGCAATAGAGTGATATATGGTGATATAGATGGATTCAGCGATATCTGCAAATATAATAGATAGTTCAATGACAGTCATAACACCTTGGAAGTACAAATAAATAGGATATCGCCAACCATGGAATGTGTAACATACCGACATGTGTAACCACGAGGCTGAAAGACCGATAGAACACAGTACCGGAATAGTACAGCCGCGAGTAATAATATGATGATATGAAGGGACAGTTAATCACCACTGCCGGTGTTGCGGTCCACATAGGTGCTGTGTTCAACTGTGTCTGTGAGTGCCGTAGTCTGTGTAAGTGTGCATTGAGGGTGCCGTGTGCATCTCTGTGTGACTGTAATGTGTGTGTGTGTGTCCACAACATGTGTTTGTTAGTGCCAAGTCAGAGGCAGATCAGTATGGTAGGTGTGGGTATAGCTAGCCGTAGGCATACGGTTACTACCTGTCCCACAGTAGGAGGGACAGCCCCACCCTGGGTAGGTGTGCCCTGACATAAAACAGTACAAAGGGCAAATGTCCGAGATGGTAGGACATAAATATGTCCCATATATAATGTAACAGTCATATTTAATAGTTATGCCTGTATGTAAGAAACGTAAATGTTACATGCAATATGATAAGTAGCCAGAGTCACACAACAATAGGAATGTATTGAGGATAAAAGTATGTGATAACCTGTGTACTGACCGTGGCTACGTGATGGCCTGTAAACACCGCTGTGTGTCCTGCAGGTGTCCAACAATGACCATATGAAAAGGTGGCAACCCATGGCAAACAGGCTCATTTACCAACACAACCACAATGACTGCAAATATCTGGGACAGAAATACAAGGGATAGCTGTCACTTACACATATCCCTTGATATATCGCTGCAATTAAGGAGGTATACAAGTAGCAAGCTCACCTGCAGATGATATAGAAACCAAATAACAATGGCCCAACGTACAATCCTGTAACATAAGTCTACTAAGTGTTAGCTCTCTAATTAACGATGGAGCCCACACACATATATACGGATTATGTAGAAATGCAAGGGCCACAAACCTGTATATGCTACGTACACCCACCGACATCCCCCACACTAGAAACTAAAGCAATACAGACTGTAATAGCAGCACAAACATCCAGTCAGTCAATTACATCTGCAGAACCCTCAACATACCGTGTGAGAGACACAATTAAAGGCGTCATACAAAATTGCAGGCGTTGTATAATGGAACAAACAGCCATGTTACAGGTTTTGTTCGCAATACTCTGTTATCAGACGTTGGGATGACAGGTACACCCACATGTTTTACCAAATACTCTACCTGTCACACACAATCCATGGGGGACATGAATCCAAAGTATATTTGTCTCCATGCATAGCAGTTGCAGTTACACATAACAAAACACAATACAGACCGTCTTCCCGAAGGTAGGGCAAATAGGCAATGCCCAAGTGGAGAATCCAATTATACCCCACTGTTGCCATGTAATTGGTGAATGGAGTAGCTGCGCAGCTGATATGCAAGTAATTAGTCACTCAGGAACACCAATTGGCGGGATGAATCCACATGTTACAGGTATCGACGTATATAAGGATGACTTGCCAGACATTCAAACCGTATGCTCATACCGAATACCAGTTGAAACACTGTGAGAGAGATAGAAACAAAATGCCATAACGACAACAAGGTATGTAGAATGCCCGATATGTAAGGTTATGCATAGCATGATCTGTATTAATTAGTTTTACTGTATGTATAGCCTGGTTTGCATTAATTAAATGTGTCCGCAATGCATAAAGTGGGGAAAGGTATTTATGTAGTGATGTCTTGCTGAGCATACTAACGCTTGTAGAAACTGTGCGTCCAGCAGTGGGACACAAGGTACACAGCACAGACACCACAAGGGATGCTACATGAGGGCGTTGAACAGAACAATTCCATACAACCCGCCGTCAGTGGTAGGGTATGTCCAACAAGGACGTGCCATAGCAGGGGATAGTATATGTTGATATACTGTCACAGCATGCATGTGTATGGGCATATAACGTTAATGACATATCTAAGGTGGTCCCGCTGTGCAAGTATGCTTTGCATTATGGGATACTATGTGAAATATGTGTAATGTATAGTATTATAGGTAGATATGACAGATATTCTACACAGCATAACAGGCATATCATGCATACCACAGGTATCGTCTATTGGTATGTACAATAACAGGATACATATGGCTTTTAGGCATGGGACATTGTAATAGCATGATAGCTAATCTAAATGGAAGGGCTACCAAGTAACCATGCACAAAGGACATGTAATAGCTTCACAGGTGCATAGTGGGGTACTATGCAGTCTGGCAAGTCCATGTGTAAGCACAACTACAGTGTTCACATTAGTAGCACCTCACTAGGGTAGTGTCCTGTGAACAGCAGAGCCAGGTGTCTCCTGCACCTCTGCACAGTACAGCCACTGCAGTGATCCCAGGCCTACATGTGTCTCCCAACCACCAAGGGAGGTATCACATGAACAGTGCTACTGAGTGTCCCTGCGTGATGTACATAGGACTTATGTTCCAAAGCATGGTGAGTGTCCGGTTTGGGAATGTAACCCACAAGCACATCCCACTCATTGTGGCGTGTGTGCACATATCCATGAGAATGTTGCTCACAGTGGCCTCTGCTTATGTCGTGTATGAGGAGTAAATCCATTAATAATGTTGTGGACATGGGCCCTGGCTGATCAGCAGAGGTCACTTCTGAGTATGTAGTATGCAAATGTGTACAGATGTGGTGTCCGTAGTGCAGCCGCATATTTAAACTGTTGGAGCTCAGTAAACGTCATGGCGTGCTAATGTTGTGGCATGTAAAGCTGTAGCTGCTGTGTAAGGTACACCCTAAATGGGGTGGTGTACCCTTGAATGTGTGTAGATGTCTTGAGGTCAGAGGTACAATGGGTGCCTATGTACCAGCTACACACCCAGTACAGATAGGTGTGGCCACATAGAAGGATATCCATGCCACAGTGGCAATACGGTAACCACAGGAGTGGGTGCGACATATGTGTGTACTGCAAACATGTACAATGTGATATGTATGTAGTGGACTACCATCTATGTGATAGTCAGTGGGTGAATGGTGTAATGCAAAGGTGATGTGCATGCACCTTGTGTCATGCAGTTTGATGCCATGATAGTCATATTATGTATCTGTCACAGCGACACCCATATGGATGCAGTCAGTATCAGCTGGTGGAGCAATCATGGCACTTTGTATGCAGGGGTTTGAAAGCTAGGCAGGGAAAGTCTCCTGTGCTAGCCTGTTCTGCAGGGAAGCATATACTGAACATGAGGAGCCCTATGACTGAGGACTCTCTTATGGCCAATGTACCTGACATGTAGTAGGTACTATGGTATGCTGGCCTCACTGTGTGTCCTGTCCATGAGCCACATAGCATAACATCCTGAGACACAGGGTACGATGTGCAGGTGGATGTGTATGTTGTCAATACCAGAATGGGGAATGGTGCTGAAAGGCAATGAGAGGACAATGTAGGATGTGTGGACTCCCGTACCATCAGCAACTGCTGTGGTAACTGTATGAAAGGAGTCCACCTTGTGTAGGGGCCATGCTCTGGCCTTAACAAGCCCAACCCGGGTGGCAGCAAAGGACGGGAGCCCAACAATGTCTGTGTGAATGACGTCCTTGATGATGTGCCCCATAGCCATGCAGAACAGTCCAGTCAGGTATGTAGGACTATAGTCCCACTCGTGCATTGTGGTGCCACCTGTGTGTAGTGTGATAAATGCTGCTGTATGCCATTCAGGGGCTACAATGTCTGAAACAAGGCTATTACTGAATATGGTGGCCTAGTGGGGAGACATGTAATTCAGAGGTTGGTGGACATCACAGCCTGGGACATTGGAAGGTGACATGGGGCCAGTGTCCCAGGACATATACAGTGTAGGTCAGTACTGTGTAGGCGTGACCACAGGGACACCACAATGTTCATGTATGGATTGTGGCCCTGTAGTGAGTGAGAGGGTGTAATGTCAGCATTGAATCCATCCTCCAGCATGTTGCCAACATCACCTGGGTCTGTAATGTTCCTGAGTGACTGTTGTATGTGACAACAGATGTGGGTGTTGCCATCGACTACTGACATACCACCATAATGCCTGGTGGTACACCCCGGAATGTGTGGCAGTCATGTTTACGTAGCTAGTCTTGGAGTATGTGATGAGGGACCCTGTGGCCCCACCATGGCTGACCAGTGAGCCACCCCACACATGGAATGTACACCGCTGTGCAACAGCCTACACCTGTTGTTGTACATCATATGTCCATGGAACATGACCACCAGAGTGGCGTCTGTTATCTGGTGTGTACCATCATGGCTCTGTGTGGAATAGCATGATCCATGCAGTTGTGTTCATGCTAATGAAGTGCACTGGGGTATGTGTCAGCATTTGTATGTGCATTGTCCATCTGCACGGGTGTCATGACATTAACAACCGCTGTCAGCAGACGTCTGTAGTAGGTGTTGTAGTACTCATGTACTGTGTATGCTGTGATGGGTGTGGTGCCGGGATGTGGCTAACAAGGTTGATTAGCATATGTTCAGAATCTACCAATGAGGGGATAACTCCAGGTATGCAACACCAGTCACATTGTGGTAGTGTCCATGCCAAGGTTAATGTAGGTCTTGGAGGTGGAGTGTATGGGTTGATCCAGCACAGTGGAGGTTATGACTCATGGATGTGTCGGTACATGAGTGGCTATCCCAGTGAAGTGTGGAGTAGTGTCAGTCACACATCAGTAGTAGCTGTCTGAGGCCCACTGTCCAATATACCAACATAGAAGGTATGTTACCCGTGGGGTATGATGTTGACTCTGTAGCTTGTTACAATGTGTATAGCAGTCCCAGACACAGTTAGTTGCACGTGGAGCACCTCTGATGCATTGTGCTAAGTAACTTGCCAGGATGTGTGCAAAACATAGTAGGATATGGGAACCCCTCAGCTGTGGGTGTGCCGGTCCAGGTATGTGCCTGAAAGGTATGGTCTGTCTATAACCTGTCATTGCAGGTGTGCTCTGCAGAGCCTAGAGGCAGGTCCCAGTCACTGCAGAGATGTTTGAGTGGTGCATTATAAGGTGTGCCTTGCCTGCGTGCATCACAGAGGAAGATGCAAGCATTGTGTCACATGACCCCATGTCGTGCCTGCCAGTTCCCGTCCTGCCGGTGACAGTTATTGGAAACTGTGCAAGACAGGCAGTATAGAAGCAGCAAGAGCCTTACATGTGAGCTGTACTCCCAGGGCTGACAGGTGCAAATCATCTATGCCACAGCATTGTGTTTGACCTGGTCAGTCAAAGCGGGCAGATACCAGATGCCTGTGGAATGATAATAGGAGCATAGGCAACTGTTAAAGTGACACAGTCAGTCGTTGTACAATGGTATCGTGTCCGGACGAATGCAAAATGCTCCCCAGGGCTTGGCCCACACCCTCAGGGCTATATGACTGGTGAGCTATTGCATGTCCCTGTACACGTAGTCTGTGAAGTGGCATCACAGTTCAGTCACACTAACATGGAGAATGACAGTCACATCGTGCCTGGTGAGGTGTGGCATGGGTGCATAGGTTATGTTGCAGAAGCAGTTACCCGACAGCAAGATGTAAGCGGCTATCGCCTTGTGTAGCCTGCTGTGTGGAACTGCAGTGTGACTCCCTACAGAGTCATCTATGACTGGTGTGTTGTGAATGTTATAACTCCCTATTGGCTGTATGTGATGGGCACACATGAGTCTGTGGGCTATAAGCTGGTGATGTTGTCTTCCATGATGGCGGCTACCTCTGGTGCCTACAGTGAGTATAGAGACGTACTGCACAAGTTGTCCTCATAGGTGTGGCCAGTGATGTAGATCATGTGAGACTATGTGATGGGTGGGGTGTGTTGCGAATGTTACACATCCCCAAATGACTGTCAGGTGCAGTCAGGGTTGGTGACAGCATTACCCCCAGCCATAGCTGTCAACCTCCTATCCCCAAAATGAGGAACATTAGCCCTCATACTGTGTGACAAATGGGCAAAACGTGGAACACTTACAACTGGCTTACTAACAGCTTCAACTAGGAAGGGCATATGATGGCTAAAATAGGTTGGTTTAACGTATAAAAAAGATATTCTAATGAATTAATAGTATCACTGGTCTCACACTGGCATTAAAATCTTGTTAACTGGTAAGGATTCAGGATTTAGCACAAGTTGTAGGATTCTTCAGGAGGGCCTTATCTGTACCAAATATTGCTGAGAATAACAGTGGTCTGATTGGACATCTTTAATACTGACCATTCTGGGTGTTGTACAGAATTTGGTAAAAGCACTGCAACTATACATTAGATTGTCTATTTGTTGTGTGACAGAGATTACTAGTTTTTATAAAAAATAACTTAAATTAAGGAAGTATGTGTTTACCAATGAAGGGGAAGATGGATATCACTGGATGTGGGACAGGGATGGGAGCTGTTAATGGACTAGTGTTGGGGTACCCCTACCACTTCTCTGGAATAAGCTGCCTCCTGCAAGTTAAGCACTGTAATGTATTATACTTCAAAACGAGCCTGGACAGCTGGATGCGTACCATCAAATGGGAGTTGATTGAAGAGATAAAGGTAAATATCTTCCCATAGGAAGGATAAATGAAACATTCCAGATGGGTTGTCTCTCAGGGTCTTCAGATATCTGAACAGTATGTAAGCAAAACTACTTCCTACAGTTTTTAACAACTCACTAGCTACTGTGGAAATATCTGGGAAACAAAAGAGATAGAAACCGTGGTAGCTTTCCAGGGTGTTGTGGGGAAGTAATAAAAATCTATGAGACTATAAGACTGTTAGTCTAAAAGCAGCAGTAAAGATATTAAATGAGAAGACTGAAGGCAATGCTGGCTGCTTTTGCAGATGCCATCTATCTCCATGACAATAATACAAATTAATTTAAGTATAGAAAGGACTCTCAGACAAACCCAGTCCATTTTTAACTGTGTTTCAGGAGAAAATGAGAAAGATGTTCCTGAAAGTGTCATCTGCCTGGCATGCAGCAGAATGTTTGAATTTAACATTGTCTCATACAGGAGTCTGCTTGGAAAAGTGTAGGTGATGGACTATGATCATGAATAGGAGATTGAAACAATGTCAGGAATAAGTAAAGTGACTAGCACAGAAATGCAGGACTCAGCCCTGGTTCCAATATTCTTCAGCATGCTTATATCAGATTTATGTGAGACAATAGAGAAGAGGATAAACATTTTTGGCAATGACACAAAGTTAAAGGCATCAATGGAGGACAGAGGGGAAAACGTATGCAAAAAGGTTGAAAAAGGTTGACTAAGTGGCCAAAAAGATGGCAGCCAAGGTTTAGTACAGACAAATATAAAGTAATGTACTTCCAGCAGAGCACGTGTAGTGACAGCAATAGACAATATGCAGCAGTGAGCATGCAAAGGTATAGACTCCAGAAACTAAAAGACAATAATTCTGCTATACTAGACCATGGCCAAGCTATACCTAGAATATCATATCAATATCATATAGATATTTTCGAAAAGAAGTTGCAGAGAAAGTCTGCAGAAGGGTGCAAAGGATGGAGTAGAAAGGAAATTACTACTCACCATGAAACTAATGCTCTTCTCACTTGAGGCCAGAAGATATGGAGGGAAAATGATACAGATGCAATCATGTCATAGAGATGTGAAGGAGTCATCCTCAACAGGAAGGCATGTGGGGGCAGGAGAGGACAGAATAGCAGATTGCAGGGATCAACCAACTACTCCTTAGATCTGCAAAAGTATTTATTCATGAGCAGGATATTCGACACATACATTGGACAACCAGAATGGATGGTTGTGCAGGAGTCCATAGAAGCATTAAAGAGACATAGGAATGATGGAGAAGTGAGGTGCTGATCTTTAAGGAAGATATATAGAGGTACCATTCAAAAGAAGTAAAAAGCCAGACTGAACTGACTTATTGTCTCTTCCTATCAGCTAGGCACTGTATGATGTAAAATGACATGCTCTAATACCCTAGGTTATACATTCGTATTTAAAATTCTAGAGTATGCACATAACTTAGAAGTGAGGTAATAGAGACAATGGCTGGATAGATTACTAGTCTTACATTAGAGTACCACTGCTGCATTTTTTCATTGAATACAACTCCATCAAACCCTCCTCACAAGAAGGCAAGAAAGGTGGAACTTCATGCTTTGGCTTAACTACTGTTATAATTAAAATCCCTGAGGTAAATGAAAACACCCACTAAGAAGGACAGAGAAAGGAGATTATATGCTGACTTGTGCATCTAAGAGAATAAGCGACTCCCTATTGATTGTATGGGACTTACTGGTAACCTGTGCATGTAAATTGTAAAGTAACTACCCCAATGATGGACACTCTCCTCTTACTTCTAACACTAAATGCACATTTATGTACATATACATTTTTGGCAGAAACTTTTAGCAATAAATCAAAAATCTAAGCCTTTCCACATGAAGACTCTATGAAGGACAACTTCATTGCATGCACTCGATCCGACAAAGCATGCAAAGCAGATGCACCATTCTTAACAGTTCTGTGATAGTTGATATCGGGTTGACATCTATGTTTTTATTATCTATGCATTAATAGATCTTGTTCTTGTTTTGAAGGAAAGTTTATTTTCACAAAATTGACAGATTTTTCTATAATAGAATGTCCCAGGGATTCATGAAGCTTGTGCCAGGCACAGGCATAGCGTAGGCGGTATAACGCCAAATATGGCCATCGAGCGATTCAGGTACGATCCAATTCCAAGTGCACTACCGGCATACGCCAGAACTGCGCAGCCCCCGGCTTAGGTATGCTAATCACCCCATGTGCAGTGTCGCACCATGCAAATGAAGGCATATAGTGATTCATGAAGTGGTGCAGGCGTAGCGTAAGCCCACGGAAATGTAAACCAAAAAACACGGTTTGCATTTTCCCAAACAGAACATCGGAGCTATGGAAGAGGGCCAGACCCAGGTATCACAACGTTAACATATGCCAATGGCGAAATACGCAGCCAATGGCATAAGAAAAGAAGCACAACACGTAAATAACAACATTTAATGTCATGTCCACAGTAACGCACAGCACAACCGCAGGGCATGTGTGCAGAAGCTGTAACATAAAGAAATAATATAAAAATGTCATAAAATCGCAACGTAATAGAAATCAGGTTTACAGCATAATGCACAATGGTAGGCATGGAACACCACAACCAAGGTGCAAGGGTTGCTAAGGGCCTGCCATAGTGTTCGGCGCAGTAACTATGAATTAGTAGTCAATGCCATGCAAATGAGGCAGATAATACTGAATTGCAAATGTCCCGCTGGATGAAGGTTGTACCATACGGCGCAGCGGTATAACACCGAGTAGTGGCTCAGAGGAGATACATGACATCAGCAGAGGGGTGTGCCACCGTAGCAGTAAGTACATTGGAGCAATGCAAATCTGGCCTGTCTGTTGCTAAGCAAAGCTGCAGGACAGGGGTGGGGAGGAAGGTATAGAATCGTTTAGCTGAGAGCACACATGGTGCCCAAAAGCACATGTGTACGGGGATGAAAACGTGCCCGAAACCCAGTAATCGGACGCATGCGCCGCAAACAATAGCAGAAACAGGAAGGTCAGGGGAAGAATAGAAGGAAATGTGGAAGTAGGGTAATTGGAGTACTAATGAGCAATCAACACCAATCAACCCACGAAGGCAGCTTACAAGTCTGCTTGCAGAAACCTGCAAAACAGGATAGGGGAGGCATTGGAATGCAAAGAAAGGAGGGGAGGTATTGGATTGCAAAGATAGGAGACCTGACACAGCAGAGCAAAGCAAACCGACAGCAGAATGGCAGTAGCACACATAACGCAAGATACGCCAGGTCCAGGAAAGTACAAATGAAAGTAGGCTGCAGGATGCACGCCAGAAAATGGTAGGTGCAACATGCAGAAATGTAAAGGGAAGGTCAAGAGGTAATCCACGGCAGACAAATGTAATTCAACACCAAAGGCACCACAGTAGTAGTTCCGGCAGTAAAACACATAAGATACCTTGTAGCTACGATCGTACATACACACCCTATGACATCATCGGTGTTCACAGCACAATAGTATAAAGTGTGAAAGCACCCAACACACACCTGTGTATTCCCAAAGACCGCACCATAGGTGTAAACACATGGGGAACTTTTAAAATGTACATGTTTGGAGCTGCCATAGCTATGATTCATCAGCTTGTGTTAGAGACTGACGGTGTTGTGGAGGATGATGCCGACAACCACAGCAGGCCTCGGAGGAGAAGGAGAGTGTTCAGACCAAGGGTAACCTACCAGGGGCTACATGACCTGGAGATAGTAGAGCGTTACAGGGTGGACAGGGACATCTTACAGCAAATAGTGGAGCTGTGCCAGCCACGCCTGAGAACCAGAAACAACAGAGGGGAACCCATCCCAATGGACACAAAGGTATGTATAAGCCTGCGAATATTGGCCACAGGTACCTTTCAAAGGCCAACTGGAGATATAATGGGTATCTCACAGGCATCAGCATCCAGGGTACTACACCATTTCCTGGATGCCATGTTACCACATGCCAATGTGCAGATTTACTTCCCCAGAACTCAGGAGGAGTTGGCCAGCAATATGCGCCACTTCCACCGTGTGGCACACTACCCAGAGGAACTGGGTGCGATAGACTGCACGCACATACAAATCAAGTCACCACCCAGTGAGCATGTTAGGTGCTACATAAACCGCAAGGGATTCCACTCCATCAACTGCCAGGTCGTGTGCAATGCCCAGGGCAATATCATGGATTTGTGTGCTGGCAGCCCTGGAAGCTACCATGACTCCCATAACTGGCATGCCTCACAGCTGTATCAGGTATTTGTCAGGGGGGACATCCCACATGGCCATCTTGTGGGGGATGCTGGCTATGCACTGGAGCCGTGGATGATGACTCCCATCAGAAATGCACACACACCCATGCAAGAACGCCATAATGAGGCACACGCACAAACCAGAGTCATCATAGAGCGTGTGTTTGGGATGCTGAAATCACGGTTCCGGTGCTTGGATACATCTGGTGGAGCCTTGCAGTACTCTCCAGGCACGTGTGCCCACATCGTCATAGTATGTGCCATGCTACATAATATGATCCTGCGGAAGCAGCTGCAGCAGGGGCAAAATGGTGATGGCCCTCATAGCCCACCACAATTGCCAAGGCAATTACAGGCACAGAGGGATTCAGACCATTAACACAATGTCCAGCCCCAGTAGGCAGATGGAGGCGTGCCCAATATGCCTACGCCTTGGCAAAGAGGGAACGTATAGCACATACCCTGACAGTGTAGGCCGCTACAGACTGACACCTCTCCACCTGCACACACAGAAAAATGGATGGCACACAAACATGACCACCTGTAAATTGTAATGTATAGGTGGCCCAATTTGTGACTCCAACATAGGCAGCCTTCAAACATTGTAAACACAACAGCTAGTGGAACACGGAATGCCAACACCTGAACAGTACATGAGCCTTACAGCATATGGTGGTGCTGTGTGCCTGTCACGTTCCCACATAATACAGATAGAAAGGGCAATAGAGTGATATATGGTGATATAAATGGATTCAGCGATATCTGCAAATATAATAGATAGTTCAATGACAGTCATAACACCTTGGAGGTACAAATAAATAGGATATCGCCAACCATGGAATGTGTAACATACCGACATGCATAACCCCGAGGCTGAAAGACCGATAGAACACAGTACCGGAATAGTACAGCCGCTAGTAATAATATGATGATATGAAGGGAAAGTTAATCACCGCTGCCAGGGTTGCGGTTCACATAGGTACTGTGTTCAACTGTGTCTGTGAGTGCCGTAGTCTGTGTAAGTGTGCGTTGAGGGTGCCGTGTGCATCTCTGTGTGACTGTAATGTGTGTGTGTGTGTGTGTCCACAACATGTGTTTGTTAGTGCCAAGTCAGAGGCAGATCAGTATGGTAGGTGTGGGTATAGCTAGCCGTAGGCATACGGTTACTACCTGTCCCACAGTAGGAGGGACAGCCCCACCCTGGGCAGGTGTGCCCTGACATAAAACAGTGCAAAGGGCAAATGTCCGAGATGGTAGGACATAAATATGTCCCATATATAATGTAACAGTCATATTTAATAGTTATGCCTGTATGTAAGAAACGTAAATGTTACATGCAATATGATAAGTAGCCAGAGTCACACAACAATAGGAATGTATTGAGGATAAAAGTATGTGATAACCTGTGTACTGACCGTGGCTACGTGATGGCCTGTAAACACCGCTGTGTGTCCTGCAGGTGTCCAACAATGACCATATGAAAAGGTGGCAACCCATGGCAATCAGGCTCATTTTCCAACACAACCACAATGACTGCAAATATCTGGGACAGAAATACAAGGGATAGCTGTCACTTACACATATCCCTTGATATATCGCTGCAATTAAGGAGGTATACAAGTAGCAAGCTCACCTGCAGATGATATTGAAACCAACTAACAACGGCCCAACGTACAATCCTGTAACATAAGTCTACTAACTGTTAGCTCTCTAATTAGGGACGGAGCCCACACACATATATACGGATTATGTAGAAATGCAAGGGCCACAAACCTGTATATGCTACGTACACCCACCGCCATCCCCCACACTAGAAACTAAAGCAATACAGACTGTAATAGCAGCACAAACATCCAGTCAGTCAATTACATCTGCAGAACCCTCAACATACCGTGTGAGAGACACAATAAAAGGCGTCATGCAAAATTGCAGGCATTGTATAATGGAACAAACAGCCATGTTACAGGTTTTGTTTGCAATACTCTGTTATCAGATGTTGGGATGACAGGTACACTCACATGTTTTACCAAATACTCTACCTGTCACACACAATCCATGGGGGACATGAATCCAAAGTATACTTGTCTCCATGCATAGCAGTTGCAGTTACACATAACAAAACACAATACAGACCATCTTCCCGAAGGTAGGGCAAATAGGCAACGCCCAAGTGGAGAATCCAATTATACCCCACTGTTGCCATGTAATTGGTGAATGGAGTAGCTGCGCAGCTGATATGCAAGTAATTAGTCACTCAGGAACACCAATTGGCGGGATGAATCCACATGTTACAGGTATCGACGTATATAAGGATGACTTGCCAGACATTCAAACCGTATGCTCATACCGAATACCAGTTGAAACACTGTGAGAGAGATAGAAACAAAATGCCGTAACGACAACAAGGTATGTAGAACGCCCGATATGTAAGGTTATGTATAGCATGATCTGTATTAATTAGTTTTACTGTATGTATAGCCTGGTTTGCATTAATTAAATGTGTCCACAATGCATAAAGTTGGGAAAGGTATTTATGTAGTGATGTCTTGCTGAGCATACTAACGCTTGTAGAAACTGTGCGTCCAGCAGTGGGACACAAGGTACACAGCACAGACACCACAGGGGATGCTACATGAGGGCGTTGAGCAGAACAATTCCATACAACCTGCCGTCAGTGGTAGGGTATGTCCAACAAGGACGTGCCATAGCAGGGGATAGTATATGTTGATATACTGTCACAGCATGCATGTGTATGGGCATATAACGTTAATGACATATCTAAGGTGGTCCCGCTGTGCAAGTATGCTTTGCATTCTGGGATACTATGTGAAATATGTGTAATGTATAGTATTATAGGTAGATATGACAGATATTCTACACAGCATAACAGGCATATCATGCATACCACAGGTATCGTCTATTGGTATGTACAATAACAGGATACATATGGCTTTTAGGCATGGGACATTGTAATAGCATGATAGCTAATCTAAATGGAAGGGCTACCAAGTAACCATGCACAAAGGACATGTAATAGCTTCACAGGTGCATAGTGGGGTACTATGCAGTCTGGAAAGTCCATGTTTAAGCACAACTACAGTGTTCACACTAGTGGCACCTCACTAGGGTAGTGTCCTGTGAACAGCAGAGCCAGGTGTCTCCTGCACCTCTGCACAGTACAGCCACTGCAGTGATCCCAGGCCTACATGTGTCTCCCAACCACCAAGGGAGGTATCACATGAACAGTGCTACTGAGTGTCCCTGCGTGATGTACATAGGACTTATGTTCCAAAACATGGTGAGTGTCCAGTTTGGGAATGTAACCCACAAGCACATCCAACTCATTGTGGCATGTGTGCACATATCCATGAGCATGTTGCTCACAGTGGCCTCTGCTTATGTCGTGTATGAGGAGTATATCCATTAATAATGTTGTGGACATGGGCCCTGGCTGATCAGCATAGGTCACCTCTGAGTATGTAGTATGCAAATGTGTACAGATGTGGTGTCCATAGTGCAGCCGCATATTTAAACTGTCGGAGCTCAGTAAACGTCATGGCGTGTTAATGTTGTGGCATGTAAAGCTGTAGCTGTTGTGTAAGGTACACCCTAAATGGGGTGGTGTACACTTGAATGTGTGTAGATGTCTTGAGGTCAGAGGTACAATGGGTGCCTATGTACCAGCTACACACCCAGTACAGATAGGTGTGGCCACATAGAAGGATATCCATGCCACAGTGGCAATACGGTAACCACAGGAGTGGGTGCGACATATATGTGTACTGCAAACATGTACAATGTGATATGTATGTAGGGGACTACCTTCTATGTGATAGTCAGTGGGTGAATGGTGTAATGCAAAGGTGATGTGCATGCACCTTGTGTCATGCAGCTTGATGCCATGATAGTCATATTATGTATCTGTCACAGCGACACCCATATGGATGCAGTCAGTATCAGCTGGTGGAGCAATCATGGCACTTTGTATGCAGGGGTTTGAAAGCTAGGCAGGGAAAGTCCCCTGTGCTAGCCTGTTCTGCAGGGAAGCATATACTGAACATGAGGGGCCCTATGACTGAGGACTGTGGTATGCCAAATGTACCTGACATGTAGTAGGTACTATGGTATGCTGGCCTCACTGTGTGTCCTGTCCATGAGCCACATAGCATAACATCCTCAGACACAGGGTACGATGTGCAGGTGGATGTGTATGTTGTCAATACCAGAATGGGGAATGGTGCTGAAAGGCAATGAGAGGACAATGTAGGATGTGTGGACTCCCGTACCATCAGCAACTGCCATGGTAACTGTATGAAAGGAGTCCACCATGTGTAGGGGCCATGCTCTGGCCTTAACAAGCCCAACCCGGGTGGCAGCAAAGGACGGAAGCCCAACAATGTCTCTGTGAATGACGTCCTTGATGATGTGCCCCATAGCCATGCAGAACAGTCCATTCAGGTGTGTAGGACTATTGTCCCACTCATGCATTGTGGTGCCACCTGTGTGTAGTGTGATAAATGCTGCTGTGTGCCATTCAGTGGCTACAATGTCTGAAACAAGGCTATTACTGAATATGGTGGCCTTGTGGGGAGACATGTAATTCAGAGGTTGGTGGACATCACAGCCTGGGACGTTGGAAGGTGACATGGGGCCAGTGTCCCAGGACATATACAGTGTAGGTCAGTACTGTGTAGGCATGACCACAGGGACACCACAATGTTCATGTATGGATTGTGGCCCTGTAGTGAGTGAGAGGGTGTAATGTCAGCATTGAATCCATCCTCCAGCATGTTGCCAACATCACCTGGGTCTGTAATGTTCCTGAGTGACTGTTGTATGTGACAGCAGATGTGAGTGTTGCCATTGACTACTGACATACCACCATAATGCCTGGTGGTAGACCCCGGAATGTGTGGCAGTCATGTTTACGTAGCTAGTCTTGGAGTATGTGATGAGGGACCCTGTGGCCCCACCATGGCTGACCAGTGAGCCACCCCACACATGGGAATGTACACCACTGTGCAACAGCCTACACCTGTTGTTGTACATCATATGTCCATGGAACATGACCACCAGAGTGGCGTCTGTTATCTGGTGTGTACCATCATGGCTCTGTGTGGAATAGCATGATCCATGCAGTTGTGTTCATGCTAATGAAGTGCACTGGGGTATGTGTCAGCATTTGTATGTGCATTGTCCATCTGCACTGGTGTCATGATGTTAACAACCGCTGTCAGCAGACGTCTGTAGTAGGTGTTGTAGTACTCATGTACTGTGTATGCTGTGATGGGTGTGGTGCCGGGATGTGGCTAACAAGGTTGATTAGCATATGTTCAGAAACCACCAATGAGGGGATAACTCCAGGTGTGCAACACCAGTCACATTGTGGTAGTGTCCATGCCAAGGTTAATGTAGGTCTTGGAGGTGGAGTGTATGGGTTGATCCAGCACAGTGGAGGTTATGACTCATGGATGTGTCGGTACATGAGTGGCTATCCCAGTGAAGTGTGGAGTAGTGTCAGTCACACATCAGTAGTAGCTGTCTGAGGCCCACTGTCCAATATACCAACATAGAAGGTATGTTACCCGTGGGGTATGATGTTGACTCTGTAGCTTGTTACAATGTGTATAGCGGTCCCAGACACAGTTACTTGCACATGGAGCACCTCTGATGCATTGTGCTAAGTAACTTGCCAGGATGTGTGCAAAACATAGTGGGATATGGGAACCCCTCAGCTGTGGGTGTGCCGGTCCAGGTATGTGCCTGAAAGGTATGGTCTGTCTATAACCTGTCATTGCAGGTGTGCTCTGCAGAGCCTAAAGGCAGGTCCCAGTCACTGCAGGGATGTTTGAGTGGTGCATTATAAGGTGCGCCTTGCCTGCGTGCATCACAGAGGAAGATGCAAGCATTGTGTCACATGACCCCATGTCGTGCCTGCCAGTTCCCATCCTGCCGGTGACAGTTATTGGAAACTGTGCAAGACAGGCAGTATAGAAGCAGCAAGAGCCTTACATGTGAGCTGTACTCCCAGGGCTGACAGGTGCAAGTCATCTGTGCCACAGCATTGTGTTTGACCTGGTCAGTCAAAGCGGACAGATACCAGATGCCTGTGGAATAATAATAGGAGCATAGGCAACTGATAAAGTGACACAGTCAGTCGTTGTACAGTGGTATCGTGTCCGGACGAATGTAAAATGCTCCCCAGGGCTTGGCCCACACCCTCAGGGCTATAAGACTGGTGAGCTATTGCATGTCCCTGTACACATAGTCTGTGAAGTGGCATCACAGGGCAGTCACACTAACATGGAGAATGACAGTCACATCGTACCTGGTGATGTGTGGCATGGGTGCATAGGTTATGTTGCAGAAGCAGTTACCCGACAGCAAGATGTAAGCGACTATCGCCTTGTGTAGCCTGCTGTGTGGAACTGCAGTGTGACTCCCTACAGAGTCATCTATGACTGGTGTGTTGTGAATGTTATAACTCCCTATTGGCTGTATGTGATGGGCACACATGAGTCTGTGGGCTATAAGCTGGTGATGTTGTCTTCCATGATGGGGGCTACCTCTGGTGCCTACAGTGAGTATAGAGGCGTACTGCACAAGTTGTCCTTATAGGTGTGGCCAGTGATGTAGATCATGTGAGACTATGTGATGGGTGGGGTTTGTTGCGAATGTTACACATCCCCAAATGACTGTCAGGTGCAGTCAGGGTTGGTGACAGCATTACCCCCAGCCATAGCTGTCAACCTCCTGTCCCCAAAATGAGGAACATTAGCCCTCATACTGTGTGACAAATGGGCAAAACGTGGAACACTTACAACTGGCTTACTAACAGCTTCAACTAGGAAGGGCATATGATGGCTAAAATAGGTTGGTTTTATGTATAAAAAAATATTCTAATGAATTAATATGATTCCCATCTATTTAGCCATGGCTAACAGGTAAACAATTTCCAACAATCAATGTGTGACAGACTCTTTCAATGTGGAACCTTGAGGAACATGCACCTTTTAGAGCCCCAAATGAGGTACGTTCCTCATAATGAGGTACACTTGAGAGCTATGCCCCCAGCATGGCTGCAGAAGTGCATCCCCCACAGGCTGTAGTGTTGTATGTTGGGAGGTGAGCATTGAATGTGTACATGTGACAATTGCTCTATTGCCACATGTATGACATATCCCTCATATAGACAGGCAGTAGCACTGGTACGTGACAGTTGGACATGCCTGTATATACAACCATGTCCCACAGGATATGTGCGTTACGTGTGTACAATACCTGTTGTACCATAAGCAAGCTGGGAAGTGTAGGACAGCCAGTGTACCTGTGGGAAATGGTGTGGAATGGGTGCTATAGTAATCAGTAGCTCATGACATGCTCACAAGTACTGAACAAGTGCCTAGCATGACCATACAATACAGATAGGGTGTTGGATAATATCAACCCACAAGTGGTGATGACAGTCATTTAGGGTGGCACCGCACTATAACCCTGCATGTCCATGAACCATTAGCACTGTAGATGTTAGCAGTACAGATGTACAAGACAGCACGGATATTTGATTACAAATACCTTTGTATGTCACAGGAGTTTTCCACCAGTGGCCTGTTGACAGACTCACAACTACAAAAGGTGCAAAACTGACATGTGCACATCACACCAGTGCCAGCTACAGTAGAACAGGGTTAATGTGCTGTACCTCACCCTCATTGTAGCCCATACCACACAGACAAATGTTAGACATCTGTGAATGTAAGGCTGTGAATGGCCATGACCTATCAGTATAGCTGTGTCAGTGTTGTGAACAACATACAGAATGGGCTGTGTGGCTGAGGTGTGTGACATATGTGCACAGTCTGATGGATGAAACCAGCATTGTCACCACTAGGTGAACATCCCTGTACCCATAAACTACTACCTAGGCTGTGGTCAACATTATGGACACTGTGTAAGGGATGGTGCTGTGCAGTGCACCCCCCCAACTTGGTGACATCTCCAGGCCCCTTAGATAGTCATATGAGGTACCCGTGTCATGTCAGGGTGCCATCGATGAGCACTGAGATCACTGGACAGGCATATACAGCACTGTGGTGACCAATATTGGATCACATACCACCTTTAAGGGGTAATGGCTATGCATGGATGTGCGATACCAGCCTTCACAATCCTCACCTCCACTATGCAGCATGCTGTCTACCTTGCAGAAAGACATTTGCTACACCATGATGATGGACATGCTACATGTCCATATCCTGATCTATAAGACATATGTCATGGACAGCCACCGTCCAAATACTAGGATCGCCACAGGCTGGACAGATCCCTGTGTCATATATGTGACATACTCCCGCCATACCATGCAACCCTGTCCATCAAAGCTGCACATGTCATCCCAGTCATACATGGTGTGATGGCCGCATGGTAGATGACTATCAACTGACTGGATCAGTAATGTGGCACTGATGCACCTTGCGGTGGCACAATGGCTGTCTGTTACAGCTTGGAAACTGTGCCCGCACATGCTATGGTTGATAACCATCCCTGCAAATGTCGTCTGACTAGCCATTGTCCCATGTCTATCACATGTGCAATACAGGCGATCCGTGGCAGGATGTTGAACAGTTGTACAGTGCTGTGTAGATGTATATGGCAAAACACATGCATGTACAGGTGTCCATGCATATGTGTGCATTGTCACTGCTCAAGTCCATTACGGCTGTGTCTGTGTTGATATGTGACATATACACAGCATCCAGGTCAACAGCAGTACCATGGACACATCCAGGCATGTGCAGATAGGTAAGAACACAAGTGCAGGCAAATAGACATGCCCACAGCAAGACAGCATTTACATGGAGTATGAACACTGTAATGAGGTGACACACATATATGGGGATGATATCCAATGCATAATGGGTGTGACATGTGTGTGACAAAAACACGTCAGTCGTGTCAGTGTCATGATGCTTTGCAAAGATAACTGGGCAGATGTAGTAGATGTCATAGAAATGTATGTGCAGCAGTATCTCTGTACATCTCTGAAACTGTGACCTGTCACCATCATTATGTCTTACAGATAATGCCCCATACACGCCTCCCAGCATACACCCACCAGGAGGATGATGTCCTCATCCCACAGCTCCATGACAACTATGACTTGTTGTTCAGCCATGTGCCACAGCATGCCCAGCAGTGGGATGACCTGTGGCAGGATCTACGCAGGAGGGTGAATGATGTGGGTGGCCATAACCGCACCTACCAGCAGGTGCGCAGACACTGCACGGACTTGATACGACATGCAAAACAGCGTGCCACTGCAATCGCCAGGGAACAAGGTGGAACAGGTGGTGGGCCACCAACCCAGCCCCCACTCACACACACCGAAGAACTACTGGCCAGTCTGGGGACACCCAGGGAACAGCATCCAAAAACACTAGCTGCCATCGTGGAGGTGGGTGTCTCCCAACCAATGAGCCTGGAGTTGCCTGGTAAGTCAGTACTGCACATATGGCTATTATATCCCATGTAGTTGCATGTGTCACTGTACATTATGTAAAGTAACAACATATGCAAGGTATGTGGACACACATGCTGCATACTACAGTATGCTATGTTGTGTATGCACACATGTGCATACTATATGCTATTACATAGGAGAATGTGTTCACATGCACAGTGCAACCTGTGGCTGTCATACAGTCATGGATAATGTTCATACTGGTGTGTCACCCCTATACAGGTACCTCTGGCATGCCGCACAGACATGAGTCCATTGCAGGTGAGACTGTCATCAGTATCAGGCATGTTACAGTGTAGATCTATTTGCCATGTGGCCAGTTAACACTCGCACACCTGATGTTTGTTCCAGTCATGATATGCAGGTCGCACCACCCTTCATTCACACAGGCCACCCATGTGCAATATATACAAACATAATGATATACTGTCTTAAAACCACAGTACTTGTCATTGCGACATGTGTGGTCAGCTGTGCATACAAAGGTGGAGATGTTCTACAATGGAGGCATATGTAGTATGCATTGGAACAACATGTGTGGTATGCACACAGTACCACACAGTGAGCTGTGATATGGGCAGCCCACAGGTGTCACCATTGTGTCATATGCCCCTGCATTGGGTGCACACATTGTGATGTGCCACCTGATATGTCCCAGACATGTAGTGTTCTGTCTGCAATATTGTCACACTATCGCATGACCTATACCCCACATACCAAACATACAACCCATTGTCTGCATAGCCCTGTGGATTGTGACATATCTGACATCTATGGGTGTATGTCATATGGGACAACACAGACATGTGAGATAGATGGCCATCACACACAATTGGCCAACACATGTGCACACATGGCCATGGGGGATGGCCAGAGATGTGTAGCCACACAGTACATGGGATTTGTATACACCCTGTTGCACATTGTCCACACATGGTCCAATTATAGCCTTAGTTGACCAATTATACAGTTGATGTGGTACACTGGACAACCTAAAAGCCTGTGCGCAGCTACTGGAGGTGTCACTGAAGTCAACCATATACGATCTGTTGAGCATCATGACTGTGTTGCAGTTATGGCTATGCAATGTGTACATATTATGCATTCAACAGCAACATAGATGCCTCATGATGCCATGCAATGGCACAGTGTCTGTACTTTACACTGTATAGCAATGTAGACGGCTCACACTACCCTCCCATGCTCATGCACATTTGTTAAACATGCATTCTATCTGTAGGGCATACACACAACACTGCAATGTGAAGCCCATTATGATGCTGTACATGTGTCAGGACACCATTGTGTCAGACATGTATGCATGTTAATGCACATGTCAGCAGATTACATGTCAAGGTCACATCAGCCATGTGTACTGTTATCCTGTTCTGGGCCACATGGTGTATCATGGAGATGCATGCATACTACCATGATTGTGTGAACTGCATGGCTACTGATATGACACCTGCTTGCTGTAGTGTGCACCCCAGGGAGGTATGCTTACTAACACTATTAATGTCTGAGCTGCATGCCCTCTGCTGTATCACAGGCATGCTGCATGCCATCTGACAAATCACATGCATGGTGTGTCTGTGTGTGTCTGTGTTTGTGTGTGTGAGTGTCTGTGTTTGTGTGTGTCTGTGTGTGTGTCTGTGTTTGTGTGTGTGTGTGTCTGTGTTTGTGTGTGTGTGTCTGTGTGTGTGTGTGTCTGTGTCTGTGTGTGTGTGTGTGTGTCTGTGTGTGTGTGTGTGTGTGTGTGTGTGTCTGTGTGTGTGTGTGTGTGTGTGTGTGTGTGTGTGTGTGTGTGTGTGTGTGTGTGTGTGTGTGTGTGTGTGTGTCTGTGTGTCTGTGTCTATTGTACTTTACAGTATTTCTTTGCATTCACAGGTGATGTAGGTGCATTACCCTCCTGTGGTCCATCTGATGTTAGTGTCCCCACAGATACTAGCGGTGATGAACATATGCATGAGGTACAGGCAGGGTTGTCAGGGGCTGAATCTGTGCCAATGGTTACCATGCCAGCTATGTCCCCCTCTTCCCTGCACACAGTTCTGCTGCCAACACATACCGCAATACCAGTGGCCATAGAGGAAGGACAGTCAGCATCTGTTAGCGTGGAACAGGAACATGTGGTGGCTACAGAAGGTGTGTCTACACACCATGGTGTCAGTGTAATGACTACAGATGTGCCACACAGGCATGTGGCTGGTGCTGCTCGTAGGAGGGCCTCTGGCAGACATGCACCGCAGGACAGAGTGCAGCAGCTGGTATCACCAGACACATGTTCCAGACTGTAATGGCGGCACAGGCACATGCTGAACGGCAGAACAGAGAAGGGCAGAGGCTGCAGAGGGCTACTATCCATACCCTAAATGACAACATCCAGGCATTGGCAAATGCTCAACAGCAGATTGCTAATGTTCTGGATAGGTGATTAGGTGAAATGGTCGGAATCCTTGACCGAGGCATGGCAATCCACGAGCGGGAGCTGTCTGTGCTGGAACATCTGGTAGGAGTGAGGTGTAGGCCACGTGGACGTAGGCCAGCAACACCACCTAGTGTAGGTCGACGTGAGCGTGCCACCTCACATGCCCGCTCCCATAGTGCCGGTAGCAGTAGCAGTGCAGCTGGTGCTGCGCTGTCAACACCAGGACACAGCAGGCCACGTGGACATGGCCCTGGACATTCTCAGCGGGGACATGGTTCCAGCGGACATGTGTCATCAGACAGTAGCCACTCTGTACCTCCACCTGATAGTGCCCGTGCAACCCCAGGCAGGCACAGGTCACGTGGCCGTGGACGGACACAGTGAGCTGTACAACCTGCTCTGTACAATCTGGGGCTGTCAATTATACCCCGTGTAGGCCTCACAAATGGCAGAACTGTGTACACACATACACGCACACAGCAAACACAACTGTAGGGTTCCACAACATCCACATGCATTCTGCACAAACATGTCCTATCAACTCACCGGCCCTTACACACACACACATGATGTTATCCATTGGTGCAGCCTATGCCCCTGGCAAACATATCACCCTGTGCATATAATGAAGCCTGTGCTGCATCTCTGTCATCCACACCATCGGTGTGGGGTTATGCACAAATATACTGATGCACAGGGTGAACAGCATAGTGAGAGGTGTATGTAATATTACCTGTGTATGCATAGTGAGGGATGTGTATGTTGCAGTGGTTGTGTGTGAATGCTGAGAGATGTGTATGTGACATAGGTTGTGTACTGTCGACATGCACCAGTCATACCATGTAGTGTAGGTGCAGCATGCATTGTGATGTGTTCACGGTATGTGTCTCGGTTACATCTGTAGCACCATGTTGGTTGTGATACCCTGGTTCCCTCCTATGGTGTACTTGCATGTGCCTACAGGTAGCAGTGTTTGCAGTCCCCCATGTGTAACTGTGGATTACTCACAGGCACGTCTGGCAATATCAGCATGCTACATGTACCCTCAACCTGACTGTTGGAAACACCAACATGACACAGATGTCCGCACATATACTGCACCTGACTCATGTGGTCAGTGCCACAGGCTACACTGGACAGAGATGTGACATACATAGCAGGACACATTACAGGTATGGTGACATGGTGCAGGGGTTGTACATAGCGGTCTGGCCAATGATGATGTGAGGTGTCACTTTGTAGCTGGAGGCCACACTGTGCAGCAGTAGGACCCTGTAACAGTATGGGAACATGGCCACATTCATGGGGTGTACACCACTATAACACACACCCCATAGTGTGCAGGTGGGGACCCTTGCCTATGTGGTCATCACCCTCACAGTACTATGCACCCACACGATGTGTCACAGAGAAGGAACATGCACAGGTAGCCAGTATGGCTGGGACCTATGGCATCAACAGTGTAGTGCAATGCATCACCATTATGGGTTAGTCACCACGTGGGGTTAGTGATCATTTCTCACCATATATTAGCATACACCCTCACACCAAGCACCAGACATACATACAGACACACACACACTGTGGTGACCACACATATGTATACGGACAGCCGACACCGGCCGACGTCATGCTTCCCACACTGACGTATGTACAGATCTCTACAATGGTGTACAGGGATGTGTAACAACTGGGACATATTCCCCGTGATATGTGGCATCTCTGGTCACACATTCAGACACACATGGCAGTGCTGGGAATGATACACCTGCCATATGATGACACGTTTGATAGATATGCAGTGGTATTGATTGCATTATGTGTACCAACGCTAAATCTGGCAAATGTGCTGCTATATGCACATGGGAGGTTGTAGGTGTTACAGGTGCCATGTGACATATAGTTGGTAACACCTGACCGCTGTGTATGCATTATGTCAGCACCGTCACTTAATAGCGACATAGCGTACTGTTTGCACATGGCATGATAGGATGGTGTGTGACACAACTGTGGGCCACCCCCTGCACACATAAATCTACACAGGTGGTTCACCACGTTATGTACACACATCCCTCCATACGTGCTGTTTGTATGTCACCGTATACAGGTGTCAATGATGGGACTGCATTGCGACTGCATGTCATAGGTAGGTGCAACTATGTTACGGACATCAGCCACTGCACATGCATGGTTGCTGTATGCACAGTACAGATGTCACATGTGTCTCCTGTTGCCATGTTTGTATGCATTGCTATTGTTGGACATGTGTGTTGACATACATAAAACATGGACTCTGGTATGATATCATGGGTGTCACAGGCGACCAGTACAAGGGTATGTGTCTCAGTCAACATTGCTACCCCCTGTAGTGTGAGCATTCGACAGACATGGGCCCACCTTCCATTCGCGTGTGTAGCATTGATTAGGCCACTGTTATGCATGAGGTACATCAACGGCTATGTATGTATGTGTTGTGTGTGCAGTCCATGCACACATCCACACAATCACATGTATGACATATCCAGATGTGTGTTCATTGGTGTACAGCAACAGTCAGATGTCACAGCTGTGTAAGGGCCGTGGTATGTCTTGAGCTGACTTGTTCATGTATACTGGTATCATTGCAATGCATAACACCTGTTGGATCCCTGTTGGTACATGTGTACTCTGCACAGCTGGTGTACACCTCTGTACAGCCCAGTGGTCATGTGTCACATGGTGTTGTGGTACTGTAAGGCTGTGTAGTGCTGCACCGACTACATGGTGCTGACTTGACAGCTACAGTGTACACTGCAGTATGTATGTGTGTGACCTGCACCTGTGACAGCTGTGATGGCAGCTGTGTGTGTACAGGTCACTGCATGTGTGACCACCCTGTGCATGAGGACAGTTATACCTTACTGTGCCCTTCTGTACTGTGCCCTTCTGTGTGTACACTCCATCTGCATGCAAGACGGCCCTTTGCAACAGCTAAGTGTGTGAGCATGCCCAGTATGCTGGTGTATAGATGGACACACAGTACAGTCCATGTACGCAGTTGTGTAGATGGACACATGCCCAGTTGTGTAGATGGACACACGGTACATTCCACACTGAGCCCTTCCATGATTAGACTCCGTGTGCATGCAATATGGCCCTTTGCAACTGCTAAGTGTGTGAGCATGCCCAGTACGCCGTTGTGTAGATGGACACACAGCAAATTCCACACTGCACCCTTCCGTGATTAGACTCTGTGTGCATGCAAGATGGCCCTTTGCAACTGCTAAGTGTGTGAGCATGCCCAGTACGCCATTGTGTAGATGGACACAGTACATTCCAACAGATGTGTGATACTAAGCATGTGGGCATGGCCATTGACATCCTGTATAGCCATGGTGGTCATCCAGGCAACAGATGTCCATTTTCAATGTAACGATGTATGCCTACATTGAAAACACTGGTTGCTGTCTCGAAGGGTGTTCTGTTTGTGGTGCATCCCATATCTATTTAGTGTTGTAGTGCTCCGTAGATATTTAGTTGGCCAGATGACAGCACTGCCGTGTTTGTCTACGTCTACCTTGGGACAGTAATATGCTTTCAGACTGCTCACTCTCTAAACATTCCCTATCGGCATCTTTGCCTTTGCGGATGATGTCACCCACCTAGAATTATGCCTCTGGGAGTGCTGTGTTCAGTAATCTCGGTAGCGCATTCTGTAAATGCGTAATGCTGTAGTGTGATAAGGTAGTTAGGTGTATGTTCAACTGCCGGCCCTGCCAAGTGTGTGTGTGTGTGTGTGTGTGTGTGTGTGTGTGTGTGTGTGTGTGTGTGTGTTTCCAGCTGCCTGGGGACACAGTAATGCTTTTAGATGCCTCACAAAACATACATTCCCTATCGGCATCTTTGCCTTTGCGGATGATGCCACCCACCTAGAAGTATGCCTCTGGGAGTGCTGTGTTCAGTAATCTCGGTAGCAAGTTCTGTATATGCGTAATGCTGTAGTGTGATAAGGTAGTTAGGTGTATATTCAACTCCCAGTCCTGCCAAGTGTGTGTGTGTGTTTCCAGCTGCCTGGGGACACAGTAATGCTTTTAGATGCCTCACAACACATACATTCCCTATCGGCATCTTTGCCTTTGTGGATGATGTCACCCACCTAGAAGTATGCCTCTGGAAGTGCTGTGTTCAGTAATCTCGGTAGTGCGTTCTGTATATGAGTAATGCTGTAGTGTGATAAGGTAGTTAGGTGTATGTTCAAATCCCAGTCCTGCCAAGTGTGTGTGTGTGTTTCCAGCTGCCTGGGGCCACAGTAATGCTTTTAGATGCCTCACAACACATACATTCCCTATCGGCGTCTTTGCGGATGATGTCACCCACCTAGAAGTATGCCTCTGTGAGTGCTGTGTTCAGTAATATCGGTAGTGCGTTCTGTATATGCGTAATGCTGTAGTGTGATAAGGTAGTTAGGTGTATGTTCAACTCCCAGTCCTGCCAAGTGTGTGTGTGTGTGTGTGTGTGTGTTTCCAGCTGCATGGGGACACAGTGATGCTTTTAGATGCCTCACAACTCATACATTCCCTATTGGCGTCTTTGCCTTTGCGGATGATGTCACCCACCTAGAAGTATGCCTCTGGGAGTGCTGTGTTCAGTAATCTCGGTAGTGCGTTCTGTATATGCGTAATGCTGTAGTGTGATAAGGTAGTTAGGTGTATGTTCAACTCCCAGTACTGCCAAGTGTGTGTGTGTGTGTGTGTGTGTGTGTGTGTGTGTGTGTGTGTGTGTGTGTTTCCAGCTGCCTGGGGACACAGTAATGCTTTTAGATGCCTCACAACACATACATTCCCTATCGGCGTCTTTGTCTTTGTGGATGATGTCACCCACCTAGAAGTATGCCTCTGGGAGTGCTGTGTTCAGTAATCGTGGTAACGCATTCTGTAAATGCGTCATGCTGTAGTGTGATAGGGTAGTTAGGTGTAAGTTCAATTCCTAGGCCTGCCAAATGTGTGTGTGCATGCTCCCATCCACCTGGGGAGTCAGGTTATGCTTTTAGATGCTTTGCACCACCGATATATCTATCCTGCTGATGTCTTTGCCTTTGCGGATGTTGACACGCACCTAGTAGAATGCCTGTGGGTCTGCTGTGTTTAGTAATCTCGGTAGCGCGTTCTGTAAATGCGTCATGCTGTAGTGTGATAGGATAGTTATGTGTAAGTTCGATTACCAGCCCTGCCAAGTGTGTGTGTGTGTTTCCAGCTGCATGACAACAGTCCATTGCTTTTACAGTATTCACTCACCATAACATCTGTGCGGCGTCTTTGCCTTTATGCCACTGTCTACAGGTTAGACGTATGCCTGTGTGATTTCAGTGATCCACTACTCACGGTTGCACGTTCTGTCACTGCGTAATGCTGTTGTGTGGTACAGTGGTTACATTCGTGTTCTGCTCACAACCCGGCCACGTGTGTGTGTGTGTGTGTGTGTGTGTGTGTGTGTGTGTGTGTGTGTGTGTGTGTGTGTCTGTGTGTGTATGTCTGTCTCTCTCTCTCTCTCTCTATATATATATATATATATATATATATATATATATATATATATATATATATTTTTTTTTTTTTTCTGCCCATAACTCTGCTCTTGCATGGACAACTGACTGTTTTATGTATCGCATATTTGCATAGCTTTCACATACCAATGGGGTATGTTGCAAATCCCAACATTGTCCATGCAACGTCCGTGTTACGGGTGGTGTCACACGCCCTTACAGGCATTTGCTGTATATCTTGGCAGAAATCTATCCTTGCTGTACTCTCACTGTACTCGTACACGCCGGAGGCTTCATGTATCATGGCCTAGTTTTGCTGTGTGTATGTCTATTTGTGCTGTGTGCATGGCTGTGGGTATGTCCCACTATCATCATTTGTAAAGGTGACAGCCCTATAGGTACTTCATGTAGACTGCTGTGTCATTTCACATGTCAGCACATACCTGCGGACAGTACTGAACGTCCTACTGCAGCGCATTTCATACTGTCTGCATTATCTTGCAGTCGATAATGGTGTTTTCTTACACATGTATCTGTTTCTGATCATGCCACTCCACCTCCTAGAGCAAACATCTGGACAAAGCCTTATCTGATAGTGGGACACATAGGGGCAGCATTGACATGTTGCTCTTGCAAACGTAGATAGCTGACACAATAATAGGTTTTGCATTAGAATGGCTTTTCTGACAGATTTGGTGTCTTAAACACACATGCTTGTCATTATTTCATGACTTCAGTTATCAGGAATGTGCCAGAATGGTACTGATGTTACGTGGAACACACCAAACATATGAGGCAGAACTCTGCACATTCTGCGCAAATCTGTACAGTTGCGGAGTATGTGTCTGATATAAGATATCAACTTTCTGACACCAATACACGCACTGTATGACGGCATCACAGGCCACATGCCATTACATTTATATTGCAGGACACACCCACCCAGAGGGTTGTATTCATCACACAGACCAACAGCTGCTTATCCACACTAATTAGTCTATCATGTACTGTATGTGTACGCTGGTATTTGCGCTTTCCGTCAGTGGCAGAGCTCACGTACGAGTATGGGGGACTGGACATTGTTACGGTGACACTGCATGACACCCTGAAGGACACATTTCTTTTGAGTCTATTCACCTTCCACATTGACATTCACAGGGCATACGTTGTCATTCACCTTTGTCAGAGTACATGCGTATGACTTGTACATGTTTTCTCATTTGTCCTGATGTCTTTCTTCTCACCTGTCCACCTAGTATCACTAGTTCTGTACATGTATTTTGGACAGGTTACCTTCATACCCCTAACCTGTACACATTATGGGTAAACGCCCTGATGTTTGACCTTTGCCCTTGTTACATTTGTCATAGTAATGTGCCTTTCTGGAAAATTGCTGGCAAGGCATTACGAACTGTGCGGTTAGATAATAGTGACTGACATTTCTATTACGTGATTAGTAAGACTCATAACTTTCATATTTCTGGCTACGCCAGTATTCTATCAACGTTCTGACTTTGTCTGGGGTATATCTAATATAGTCCTTATTTGTATTTCATGTACTATGCCTTAGTGCAGCTGTCTTATTCTGACAGTTTGCCAGTTATGGTTACCATCTTGGTCGCACGCATGTCCAT
Source organism: Protopterus annectens (assembly GCF_019279795.1). NCBI lineage: Eukaryota > Metazoa > Chordata > Ceratodontiformes > Protopteridae > Protopterus > Protopterus annectens. The sequence goes on from NC_056733.1 coordinate 1,958,437,239, forward strand.
CCATGATAATCACCTACATGACACTGATATAGGGTCCTACATATTCCCAAAATGGTTTATGCAATATTCAGTGGATGGTTTTCCCCATTATTGAGAATATAGGCGTGCGCTATACCCACATCACTCCCACGGGGCGGGCCTACGAAATCTCTGCCAAACAACACCTAGGCCCATTTCTGCATACCCATGATTCCCATCCCGGACAACCCTCCACAGTACCCATTACACATGTTTAATGTGAGCGGTACTGAAGTGTGGAGACACTTATATGCACTCCCCACTCTCCGTATATCAGTTCGTATGTCATACATTCTATCGACACATGTGTCATTACCCTTGAACCTGCTACTGTTGCATGTACAGCTATATCGTAGTTGCTGAGGTCACTTATTTTGCGTTAATGTCGGTTGACACTACGTATGGATAAATTTTTGGGGTCCTACAATGGACATCTATATGCATGTTTAAAGTGTAGAACGTGCTGGACTGTCACTTTCTGGCCAATGGTTTGGAAGGCAGCGGTTTATTCACCTTTCGTGCATGTCTGTTTGTCTACCCATATTAGCTATAACGTTGCCAATTTATGTACATATGTCATATCTACGGGACATATGTTTGTTGTGTATACATATATACATGTACATTCCTCATTTCATAATTTTCTTTGGTTTACGTCTGTGGATTATGTGCATACACATATATTTATATCCATACCATACCTTTCCACTGTACAGATTGTCACAGAGTGTACAGCTGGTTGCCTCTTTATCTTCGGTGTGTTTTACATAAACTTGTGTCTATCTGGCAATGTAGTGGCATTTCATTTAAGACTTATGGTGGGAAATACTGGCAAGCAGTTCAGGTTACGACTGCATACCCTTCAGAGAATCCATGCTACTGACACACCCATTATTCTATCCACTTTCTATGTTTGTTCTGGCACATAACTGGGGTTTGTCCCTATTTGTACCAGTAGTTTGCATGCCTTTGTCCGGTTTCATACTTTACGGGGTTAACAGGTTTGAGCCATGTATATCTGACGTGTGGGGGAAACAGCATTCATTTACTATGCTGTGAGCGGATCACACACGCACAGTCGCACTTGCATTTTCTTATTGTGGGTTACGCATAGCTACATGCATATCCTTATTGTGGGTTACATATGTTTACTAAGTCTTTGTGCTTACGTGGGCTTTATTACTTGTGACAGTACCAGTAAATTATCTGTAATCTGGTTAATGGACATATGCGAAACACACGTTCACCTTTACATATTTAAATGTCTGTACAGCACAGACGCATTCATTACACTTTAACATTATATGTGCTGTAGTCGTAGTTGAACCGGGACTGCATTCACGTTGGCCGGATGCTGTAACCACTATACTTTTGGTGTTTTGACTCATTTATATGCATACCCATAGTACATAGCTACATTAACATATGCCTCACCGCTTCACTTACGACACAGGCATCCATTCTCCTGCCGGGAAAAATGCGGTACTACATATTACACATTCCCTATTCCCTACTGCTCTGGACCCAAGCTGCATATTTAATCACTGCAGGGATATTCAGAACCCCAAGGCTTATAGTCCTGACACATACAAGTCTTTAATTGTCATGGTGTTCATGTGGTGATATGGGTTTAGGCTTGTCCGCCTGGTGAACGGAACTGCCCTGACCGTGTTCAAATGTCAGACAAAGCTCATGGACAGTGTTTGTCCATTTTAAACATTTTATCTGTGTTTACAGACACAGGTGTTTGGGCACCTGTCAGCAGCTTATAATGTTAGCAATACATAATATTGGTGGGGGTGGTTACAATACATAATCCACGGTGAGTGGTGTTCCCATTCACATTTGACTATTTCCTGTATTCATTCATATGAGGATTATTATTTTGCACATGAATTAACTATGAATTAACTACAGGTATGCAGTAGTACAGTAAACATAAGTGAAGGTTTGTTACAGTAAAAATGTACGGACCTCTGTAATACTCAGGGACTACCCCACATCCTTCACAACATTTCATGCTAATGTACATACTATTATTCTGTGAACTTTTGAAGTTTGAGAGCAGTATTTACATCTGTCCCTATTTGTCCACCCATCATTTTAGGCTTTGCCCAGATTTTGTTGCTGTAATAGGTTGAGAGGTGGTGTCGGTATGTGATTGAGTTGAATATATACTATGGATAATTCAGTGGGGAGTAGAGTTACCACCTCTTCCTCTTTGCGAGGGGAAGTCCCACTTTGGACAGTTGTGTCCTGCGATGAAACATAAGACATGGCAAATGTCCTGTGATTTTAAGGCAAAGGTATATTTCTTATTTTCTTTAATAGTTGCATGATACAGGTGTACTGTATCTGAAACACATAACTATTATTTGGGATAGCATAAGCAATTCAAATGCTATGAAATAAGCTTTTATCTTGGCAAACAAGTGTAATTCTGTCCTTTGCACTGGCCGGGGGTATGTTTTATCCTGCAAATTCTCACATTTCTACAAAAGATGTCCCACCTTGGGCATCTGAACAGGTGGCAACCCTAGTGGGGAGACCTGCATGGTGGACAGGTGTTCCATCCTGTATAGTATGTTTTGCATGTCTGTCTAGAAACTGAACACTACCGTGACTACACATACATGTTTTGTCCAGATGTGTACAGTACTAGACACAGTGGCGTGTAAACAACTCTGAGATTTCAACAGGTTACTTATCCCACGTGGGATGTACACACATTTTGCCAGAACATGAACGCGCAGGCATTTGGATTTACATAAGTGTGATGGGATGTTTACAAACGTGGGATACATATTTGCAATCCTGACACTGCCTAGGATGATACTTCCTAGTACATATGGGGAATACTCGCTATGTGTAGGTGTACGGCTGCGCAAGGCTGGTAGCTGGATTTGGTGGACATTCGGACATGGGTGTGGGTTATGTGCTATACAGGGGTTGTTGCGTATTGCATTTGCATGCATGGGTTCTGCATTTGGTTGTCCTGGTTCCGCATATAGCATCCTATGTGTATGTGCCAGCTACGTTCCTGTTCATGTGTATAGCACATTTTAATATTCATATGTTTGTGTGTGTTTGGTATACAATTTGGACTGTCAGGTTTCTTTACGGTTGTTATATGGCCACAACTGCCCAGCTGTGTACTATCACTACCACTGTGGGACTGCTGTTGACCCTGCCCATGGGGCTAGATGTGTGTATTGGCGGCGCGCTGACATGATGCGCTTCACTTCCACTGGGTATAACTACTTACAGTGCAGTACATTATGGACACACGATTTTAAATATCATTTGTTCCATGGACGGAAACTCATATTGTGTTGCATGCATTTCTGTTTGGTTCTCAATTTTGTGTGGCCGGGAACTGTCTTGCATGCTTTGCATACGTTTCATTATCCACTGATAGGTGCGATTACTATTGCAGGCAGACTATAATATTCAGCAGTTTAGGTTGCTCATCGACAGCCGACATTGACACGCCTCCGGGCGCAGCTTAGTAACGCCCCATGCACTCGCGCATGTGTCCTATGCACGTGGATGTGGTGGCAGCGCACCTTCATTAATATGCATATGGCGCTACTACACCATATATACGCCGCACGGCCGGTGCAGGCCTTACACCGGCCTTGCGCCGAGCTTCATGAATCTGGGGGTGTATCTATTATAGAAGAAAGTGTTCAAATGTGTGCCAATATACTTTCCTGCAGAACAACTCCAAGTATTTCTGTTTATTGGTAGTTTACACTTGGTCTCAAGCTGGGTATTACTTATTAGTTTTTTAAAATATATACTTTAGCTAACAGCACATTTTTTCCAGGCAGGACTAAAGTTTTGTAACTGTCCTTTCTTCTACCCACTCTATATATTTATATTCCGTGATGAGTGAACACGTACACAAAGCTGTTGTTTTACGAAAACATTTGCAAACAGTCTCAAATCATTTGCGTAAAACTGATGAATTATATATACTGACATTATGAACAGTTGCAGAGAAGCAATTTTTCCCCAAGATTCAACAAGCTCTCCACAGCATGCAGGAATAGTGCAGGAGCTGCTGGAGGCAATATGGCTGCTGAGAGATCCAGGAACAAGCTCCCGGGATGTGCATAAGTGCTCCTGCACTATTTCTGCACGGGTACAGCTCCTGTATGCAAATTACCTCATTTGCAGATGAGAACCATGCAAATGAGTTGAATTTGCAATCCAAGAAAGCGGCAGCCGGCTGCGCAGGACTAGTGTAGTCTGCAGAAATGTAATCGGTTAGTAACAGAGCACATTTCTGCAAACTATAAAATGGAGCCATGACAGCTCCAAATAAAGGGTGTATATAATGTGGAAAGCATGCCAATGGCCACATATATGGCCAATGGCATGGAAAACAGTTGCAAAAAAAAAACTTTTATTTTTTTAGCTGATTTTGGCTGTTTAAACATAGGGCAGCAGCACGCAAATGGAATTGGGCTGAAAAAAAAAAAAAAAACGTGAAATAAGCATTCTAGCCAAAGTCACAATTTTGCCATTATACTTAATGGCAGGCAGAAGACTACATGGCCGGTGAACAGTGGTTGCTAAGGGGGAAGGCTCAGTGTCAGACTTGTAACTAGGCATTAGCAAATGAGGGGAATGATACTGAATCACATTTTTCCCCTCATAGCTAGCCTGCACCCAACCTTGTAGGTGCAGGAAGACCATGGTGCAAGCCTAAGAACTAGCTGACATCATAGAGGGGTTTGTCAGACATACTGTAAGCTTATTGGAGTACTGTGGCTCGGGCTTGCCCTTAGCTTAGCAGAGCTAAGTAAGGGGGTATGTCTGAAGCTGCTAAGCACACTTTACATTGCATAAGTGAGTGTGCATGCTGCGTACCGTGTTTTAAAGGAAAAAAAAAGTAAACCAGGAAATAGCAGCTTCGTGCACATCTGAACACTGTGTTTGCACGGAGCACCCCTGGGCTTAAACAGGAAGGCAATGGGAAGGGAAAACAGCAGTAGAAACGTAATCCAGGAAAACTAGCATAGCTGGCAGGTGAAATGTATCAGAATCAGCCAATTACACAGACAGCAGCCCAGCCCAGCCCATCACACCACTATAAACTATGCAAACACCTTTCCCCTCTGGTTTTTCACACAAATTCTACACCACCGGTGTACAAAAACAGGGAAATTTTACCAAACAAAAGCAACAAAATGATAGGGGCTGCAGCAGCTATCATAAATCAATGTGTGGAAGAGTCTGAGGGTGGTGAGGTTGAGAATGCTGATGACCAACCCACAGTGAGGAGAAGGAGAAGAGTGTACAGACCCAGGATAACCTACCAGGGGCAACATGAGCTGGAGATAGTAGAGCATTATAGGGAGGACAAGGACCTACTACAGCAAATTCTTGAGCTGTGCCGGCCACACCTCAGACACAGAGCCAACAGAGGTTAACCCATCCCAGTGGATACCAAGGTATGTGTAGGCCTAAGAATACTAGCCACAGTTACCTTCCAAAGGTCAACTGGGGACATCATGGGGATCTCACAGGTATCAGCATTCAGGGTACTCCACCAGTTCCTGGATGCCATGTCAGCACATGCCGGTGAGCATGTATATTTTCACAACAACTGTGAGGCATTGACCAGCAATATGCATCTCTTCCCACCAAATAGCAAAATACCCTGAGGTAGGGGGTGCTATAGACTGCATGCACATATGCAACAAAGCACTCCCTGGTTAGCGAGGTAGGGTCTACATCAAACGCAAGGGCTTCCCATCCATCAATTGCCAGGTCGTGTGTGATACCCAGAGCATTATAATGAATGTGTATGCTGGCTGCCCTAGAAGCTATCATGACTCCCACATCTGGCATATGATGCAGCTGTACCAGAGGTTTGTTAATGGGGACATCCCTTATGGCCACATAGTGGGGGGTGCTGGTTACGCACTGGATCCGTGGTTGATGACACCCATCAGAAATGCACACACACCTGAACAAAAACTCCATAATGAGGCACACTCAGAGACCAGAATCATATAACAGAGAATGTGTTTGGGATGCTCGAACCACGGGTCTGGTGCCTGGACACATCCGGTGGTGCCTTGCAGTACTCACCAGCTACATGTGCCCAAATTGTCATCATATGTGCCATGCTACACAATATGATTATGTGGAAACAGCTGCAGCAGGAACAGCACGGGGCAAGGCCACATAGTCCCCCACCATTGCCAAGGCCTGCACAGGCACAGAGTGACTCAGAGGAGTAACAACCTAAGCCTGCCGCAGTAGACAGAACGAAGCATGCCCAGTATGCCCAGGCCATGGCAAAGAGGCAATGCATAGCACATACACTGACATGGTAGGAACCCAGGGAATTACACCTCACTCTGACACGCACATACAGTAAAAAGGATGCCAAACATGACACTACCTGTGCTTAACCATGTATAGGGAGTGTACTATGTGCATCCAACATAGTCAGCCCTCCAGCACCATCCTCAACACTGGCACAGCCACAAGGTAAGTCACTCTCCCTATCAATTGCCGAATGGAGTAGTATGTGTTGTTACTTTTATCTATGGTATGAATGTGAGCTTGCAAGGGAATAGGGTGGCTGAATGGGATGCAAGCAGATAGTAGACATCTATAGTGGTAGCATGAGATCTGTAACAAATACTGGAGTCATTGTAGTAGCCTGTACTAGACAAAGTGACCGGACTCACTGCAGGAAATGTGGTGGGCCATATGTGTGTCCAGAGGACACACACATGCCAGTCAGGGAGGCTCACATAGGTTCATAGGTAGGTACCAGGCTATCTGCCCAAGGGCATTTATAAGCCTAGCCAGAATGTGTCGGCTTTCGCCGCCCCATTGATTAATTAACAGAGCCTCTGTCAAGCAGACACAATGAATCGATCCCAGGGGTGTACTTTCTGTTACCCATCCACTCGCCAAGGCTTATCCTGAAGAGTGTTAGTGAGGGGCTCTGCCTAATGTAGTTAGGAATTTTGTTCCAAAGCATGGGGAGTCTTTGTGACAGGAATCTATTCCACCAGCATGTTCTATTTATTGTTGTGGTGAGATTTAGCTCACTAGAGTGCGTGGCTCGCAGTGACTTGGATTTCTTTAGGTGGAGCATGTCCATCAATTTTGAGTTGGACATGGCTTTGTAAGTCAGGCAGAGATCACCTCTGCGTAAGTGATATGCCACTGAGTACAGCCAGAGTTTTTTCAGTTGGGCTGCATAGAACATATGTTTGAGGCCAGTAATCCTCTTGGTGAGGTGTTTTTGTGATCTTTCAAGCTGTTGGAAGTGTCTTGTGAGGCACATCCCAAATGGGGCATTGTACTCTATGATGGGTCTGATGAGTGATGAGTAGAGGGGCACTATAACCTCTTTATTTCTAGATGCGAACCACTTAGTAATTAGATGGGCCACATAGAAGGATTTCCTAACTACTTTGGCAATATGATTGTCAAAGGAGAAATTACTATCTACCTGGGTCCCCAGATTTCTTATTACCACTTCTATATTAAGGGGGCTGCTGCCTATCTGGTAATTTGTGAGTGTTTTGTTTTTCCCAAATGGGATGACTATGCATTTTTTGGCATTTAGCTTGAGGCCATGACTTTGACACCAGGTGTCTGTCTCAGTAAGGCCTTTTTGGAGGATGTCCATGTCAGCCAGAGAGTCAATTATGGCTCCCAGTTTGCAGTCATCGTCGAACTTGGTTAGCCATAGTCCTCCTGTGTTTGCCTGTACTTCTGAGAAATATATTCCGAACAGTAGGATACCAAAAATGGGCCTTGTGGGACACCACTTGTGAATGATTTAGAGTCAGACCTGGAGCCCGCTATTCTTACTGTGTGAGTTCTGTCTGTAAGCCAGTTGGCAACCCATCTTGTGACGTAGGAGGTTATATTCAGGCTGGTGAGTTTTTCTATAATACCTGAGTGAAGAATGGTGTTGAATGCCTTGGCGAGATCAAGGTAGGATGTGTGAACCACCTTTCCCTTGTCTATGGCCTTGGAAACTGTCTCGAAGAAGTCAACCAGGTTTAGTAGGCATGATCTTCCCTTAACAAAGCCGAACTGGGTCGGGTCAAGTGTTTGGAGGTTTCTAGTGTCTTTGTTAATGTGTTCCATGATGATGCGTTCCATAGCCTTGCAGACCAGGCTAGTCAGGCTTATGGGGCGATAGTTACCAGGGTCAGTTGTGGATCCTCCTTTGTGGAGTGGAATAACCATTGCTATGCACCATTCTATGGGCACATAGCCTGTGGAGAGGCTGAGGTTGAACATCATGTTTAGGTGGGGGTTTAGTTTATTCTGTAGTTCATGCAAGACATAGCCTGGGACACCTTCTGGCCCCATTGATGCTGTGTTTTTGGCTTTTGAAAGGGCTGTTTTCACTTGTGCTTCTGTGATTTCCAGGACACTACACTTTCCCGGTATTGTTGTGGGCCCTTTTGAAGGTGAGAGGGAGGTGAAGTTTGCACTGAATATATCTGCCAGTATGTTGACAATATCAGTAGGTTCAGTATATTTTGTGCTATTTTGCACTATCTCAAAGCATATCTGTGAGTTGCCACTTAGATTTTTGACATAGCTAAAGAAGGCTTTGTGGTTATCTTTCAAATCCTTGGCTATTTTTCTTTCGAAGTTAGCCTTGGATGATTTTATGAGGGACCTTAGTTTCTTACTGATACTGATCAGGGATGTCTTTCCTTCTTGGGATTTGCTTTTTTTCTGAACTAATTTCCTCCTTTTGTTGTAGAACCTGTTTATGACAGGGGGCCACCAGACTGGTTTCCTTCTCTTAGGGGAGTGAGTCTTGGTTTTGCTAGGGATGGCACGTTCCATGCATCTTTGTAGGTGCTCATAGAGTGCAATTGTAAAGGATTCTGCATCTTGGGCAGTGTTATCCTTTAGCGTGGGGGCTGTGAAACTTATCACCTCTGCCTTAAGTAAGGTGAAGTTTGCTCCTTGGTTGTGGGTGGTTGTGGGGTGTGGACATCCAGGGTGATTAGTTTATGATCTGATCTAACCAGTGACGGGTTGACCTCCAGTACGGAGCACCTATCGCTCATGTTGGTGATGACCAGGTCCAATATGTTGTGGCCTCTGGTAGGGAAGTTTACCAGCTGATCCAAGGCATTTGAGTTGATAAATTCCAGGAAGTGCTGAGCCTGGGAGTTTGTACTCAAGTAGTTTTCCCAGTTAATGGTAGGGTAATTGAAATCTCCCAACATCAGGGTGTTCGGTAGGACCTTCATGTTTTCCAGTGTCTCCAGAAAGGTGGAGTGGTGGTCCTGGGTCATGGAGGGTGATCTGTAGCAGGCCACAATTTGCATTGCAGATTTGCCCGATGTTAGTTGCACATGGATGATCTCAGAGGTATCATGCTGCGCCACTAACCTGGAGCTGTGGGTATCCATGATGAATATGGATACACCCCCTCCTTTTGTGTTTCGGTCCGTGTTCTGTGGCCGAAATATGTGGTATGAGTTGTAGCCCAGTAGTGGTGGAGTGCTCTCTGAAGCCTTGAACCAGGTTTCAGTTACTGCACAGATGTCGACGTTCTCCATACTTAGGAGTGCTTCGAGTGCATGCATTTTGAGATTTAAACTCCTGACGTTGAGTAGCATAACCCTCAGTTTTTTACTTGTGCTGTTTATGGAGGTGGGTTTAAATTTTGAGCCTTGCCTAAAAAGGCACTATGGGGGCAGCAAGAGCCTTGGCCAGTATTCGAAAGCCAAGAGGTAACAGGTGCAAGCCATCTCTTGCGAAGCAACGCTGCTTGTCAAGCATGTCATCCCAGGCTGACAGACACTGTATCCCCTTTGAATGACACCATAAGCTTAGCCAATTGTTGAAATTGATCATTTTTTCTTTATACTGAGGTATCATTCTTGGTGAGGGCAGGATGCTACTCAGGGTCAGCGACATACCCGCCTGGGCTACATGATCAGAGAGCTCTTCCATGTCTCTTTACATGTAGTCCAGGAAGGTACGGCTCAGGTCATTTACACCAACATGAACAATGACAGAGTCATATTTGTACTTGTTCTGGAGTGGCCTGAGTGCTTGTGTTATGTGGCGGATTCTGGCTTCCAACAGGCAGCTAACAGTAACCTTCTCCTTGTCCAGCCTAGTGAGTGGGGCATCAGTGTGCCTGACTATTGAGTCACCTATTACTAGTGTGTTAGGTATGTTATTTCACCTTAAGGGCTGTGATTGTGCGGCCCATTGATTTTGTGTTTTATGTGTTGTCTGGTTTGTAACGGGAGGTGCAGGTTTTGTGGGTGTCTGCTTTGGAGCTCTCTGATGCTTTTGCAGGTTTTTATTTAGAGCCTCCAAGTATGATTTTGTGTATTTATGTGTATTTTTTGCCAGTGCTGGTTTAGTAGGCCTATGTGAGGCTGGAGGTGTTGTGCAAGTGTTAACCTTCTCCTCATGACTGTCTGTTCCAGTCTTGGGTGGAGATACCTTAGCCTCCAGTTTGGCTGTATAATTGCATCTCTCACATATGTTAGTGTTTTATGGTAGGAGGAGAGGGCTGTCTGTGTACATGAGGCAGTTGTAATATTGCCTCAGGATACCCAGATTCACCAGCTGGACTGGAGAGTACACCTGAAGTTGCCCTTTGGTCATGCCTGAATAGTAGGGTAAGCTGCTTAGTCGCTTGGTTGGTGAGGGGTGGATAAAGAGCCTTGCCCTGCTGGGCAGTCAAGTGTCGGGGTATATTAGTGCTTGCTATTAGGTCTGAGCAAGTGCTGGACTGTAGGATGCTTTTTGAGTGCTTAGGTTGAGAGTTAGACTAGTTTCAAGTGAAAAACTGAAGAGGAGACTTAGTGGAGCCCGGAATAATTTAACCCTAGCTAACCAGTGCTGCCCGGCATACAAAACCATCTACATACCCAACAACAGTCTCAGCCAGCAGGACAGGTGTAGACAAATACAAACAAAGGCTGTGCTAAGGCCTCTGATTGATGGCTATGGAGAACACCCCCGCCCCCCAGATCTATACAGACAGACTACAACAGGTCAGGCAGTAGGATGTTAGTTCTGAAGCGTAAGAAGTCTGACACTGAAATGTAGGTCAATCAAACCTAAGACCTATAGTACACTGATATGCCTCTAGTCAGCATGACAGGTCAGAATACAGAATGAAATTGAGTACCTAAAATACCAGTACAGTCACAGCAAATGTGTACAAGTGTCAGGTGCCCCCCCCCCAATCCTATGTAGAAATGTAGTAACATGTATGTGTAGGTATAATAACACTGGAACACAGATTACCTGAGCTGGCCAAAGTAGCAGGATAGATTGTAGCATGTGTACAATATGCAGGGCTGTGTGTGTTAGGTTGATGTGTGTTGTATATTGTGTGAGAGTGGTCAGTATGTAGGCATGGTGAGGTTTGTCCTGGTGGGCACTGGCCAGTACTGCCGGTGACAAGGCCAAGTTCTCACAAGTGCAGTGCCAAAAACAATGCATCCCAGCAAAACACATTCCAGCAGTAAGCCATAGTAAATGTTTGGAAGTAATATCTGTCACCATCTAAAAGATGGACATGGCATGAATGTGAACCCAGACATACAAACAGTACACAGGGGGAAGTACCTCAGACAGACAGTGTATAATATGTTACTGTCAAATGGACACACCTTTGGAATTGTACATACAGATTAGCAGCACATTAGTTGGGTTTGTAGTAGTGAATACCAATGTCGTCTGGCCAAACACTGGCAGACCACAAAGGTCACAGGTATGAAGTATTGAGAAATAGCTGATGTCCCTGCACAAGCCAGCATAAGTGGAGTGCCTCATGCATATCTGTGAGTCAGATGCAAGTAGTGTCCATAGCACACATGCACCCAGCTCACCCCACCATCACCCGCAGGTAGCTCTCTGGTCTTATCCCTGCTGTTGGGAATGAGTACAATATGACCCCCACCTCTGTATGGAAATAGCCAAAGAATGCAACATGCAGAACAGGTGTCCCATGCAGGTGTGTCCTTAGATGTAGGCAGCACTCTGCCAGCATCCACATCTCTGGATCAGTAATGGCAGAAAGTATTGGCATTAACACCTTGCACACCTACCCTGTCACCCCAGGGGAATATAGTGTCTTGCAGTCTGGGACTGTAGGAGTGACACAATGCAACGGCCTGCTACAGCTGGCCTGCATAACTACCAAATGGCCTATAGTCCTCTGCCAAAGGCCTGTGTCTCACCCGTACTGCCAATTTATGTTATGTCATGGACTATCAAATAACAACATAACACTGTCCACAGAACCAAAATGCAAGGCCATGTGGACAAATCCCAGTAACATGTCCACCATGTCCTATTGCATGAACTGTGGACCAACACCGAATTACTGCTGGGATGAGGTGATAACTATAGTGAACTTATCAGATAATGTTTGCATAATGTTTGGAAGAGGCTAGAATAATAGAGGGGGGGGGTAGGAGCATGGGTGTCATGGAGTGTGTGAAGCCCGAAACTCAGACATGTGCACATACTATCCCTGCCTGAAAACACAGGAATCAGTGGCTACAAACCTGCTGGAAGCCACAATGTGAAGGGGTAATGCCCAGAATTATGACCCCTGCCTCTGGGTAACATGTGTAAATCTGTACAGCTGTGAGGTATGGCCACAGCAGGATATGGCCATACTGTCACGTCGATGGATGTACAAGCATGGGATCCTCAGTGACCACTGTACCAAGGTGCTGAACCAGGAACAAACAACTCATTCTGTGCTGTTGCCTCAAAAAAAAAATCCACAGGCATGAAATGATCCAAAATATTGGTGAAAACACAGGTTTATTTCTCCAGTCAGTCAAAGCAGTAAAATAGCTTAAAAAACATACAGAATAAATAGAACATAACTGTAGTGTATCCAACACAGTCAAGCATTTTTGTCCTGCTCTAGGACTTCTTCAGAACTGTGTTTGCTAAAACCCACTCCCTCTTTTATATTGACAATTAACTAATTAAAATTGAAATCATGTTAACCCTATAGAATCTGTTAAAAAGTGTGTAGTAAATTTAAATGTTTCTGTGAATGAAAGCAGTGTTGTTTACTGAACTAGGCTTTTTCCTGTTACAAAATAGTGGCCTTATGTTTCAACTCAGGTTTTATAGATACATTGTCATTGATGCCTGGGGTTACAGTGGCATTAAGTCTCAACTGCCACCTCATTTCTGCCCTCTCCAAGTTGTTTTTCCAATTACCCCCTCTCGGATTACTACCAGTAACCTCCAGAATACCAAATAAGAAAGAGTGATTGGGATTATTTTTAATATGCCTATATATAGCATTATTTTCATCATGTTTAATCACAGCATACAAATGCACATAAATCCTCCTTCTAAAAGTTCTTTCGGTTTTACCTATGTAGAAATGCTGACATTCCTGACAAATAGCTATATATACCAGTCCTTTCATAATACAGGACCCTGTTGCTAATTTTATCTCCCTATCCATTACTTCTAACCATACTGAGGTTCCCACTAAGATGTACCTACAGTTTTCACAAGTTCCACATCTAGTTGTCTCTCTCACATTGTTCTTAACGTTAATGGGATGTTTCAGTACAAATTTTAAATTGTAATTAGTTTTAAAAACAAATGTTGGTTCTTTTCCTACTGTATCTAATATTTCCTCGTTCCCTTTGAACAACATCCAGTTTTTCTTGACACTATCCCTAATCTTACTACTTGTTTCTCCATAGATCACCACCATGGATTGGGTATAATCTTTCCTTATGTTAGTTTTATTCTCCTTCACTAAATAGGATCCCAGCAGGAATTTATACCTACTACCCCACTCACTAATAACTTGCTCACAAATGGGTAGTACAAATTCAAACGGGCAACCTCTTTCAGAAAAAAAATTTACTAGTGTGCCCATTTCTCTCTTTACTATGTCAATGTTAGAACACATTCTTGCTACCCGGACCATTTGACCCTTTACTATGTTTCTTTTTGTGTATAGCGGGTGACTACTTTTAAATTCTAAATAATCATTTGAAAAAGTGGGTTTTCTATAAATTTGAGAGAAAGGTGCTAAACCATTTACACAGACCCAGCAGCAAGTGTGTGCAGCTTCCCCCCAGAATGCCATGATTGTGCAAGAATATGTAGGCTGCAGACCACAATACTGGACACAGCTGCACTCACCCTGTGTGCCCCAGGACATTACTGCAAGCAAATATGTATACCTGACAGTACTTGATGACATAAAACATCACAGTATAAAACAGTACATGTGTCTGAATATCTCTGCTAAAACCAAGACCATGTAGCAGAAGCATTACAGACACAATTACGTACAGTAACCCACTATCCTTTGCCCATTTTGACCCCATATTGTCAACTGATGCACATATATCCCACAGAAACAGGTTACTAGCTGTAGGTGTAGAACACAAATGCCTACACTGGAGTACAACCTACCTGGAATGGTTTCACACATTCAATACAGAAGGTCATACTGGGCATGCTCCCACACTTAGAGAAATGAAGCACATGTCTGGCAACAACAGTGGACTATACAAATCTGACAGTCACAGATGTGTGTGCACACAGTCCTCAGAACACACCAGTCATGCTTTGCACACACATTGGATAGGAATACACACATATATCGAAGGACAACACACTATAATAGGCCAAAATGACACATACATAGATGTGTTAAAGAGAGTAACTAACAGTGACAAAGAGTCTCCCATTATGAGACCTGACCCACTCAGCACGCATCCAATAGGCTAAAACCACATGATGTGTAAATGTCAATCACTGTAGACATTTGCCTCTGGTATTCCTCAGGTCTATAGTGTTTGTGTTGTTTGTGCTAACTGTGTAACATGACTGCACAAGTCAGACGTCATCTAGCAGTTGTATACATGGACCTGTGGAATATAAACCTGTGTGTGCCTGAGTGTTGTGTGTCTGCTTCCAAATGAATGGATTATGGCCCATGCACACACACATTGCACTCCCCATTGCCCTACTATGGCAAGCCTGCTGATGTCTTTACCTTGAAATAAACCTTTGAGGAAAGAGTAGCACTATGAGCTCTGTGACGCATGCTATAGCTACAAAATGCTATAGTGTGATGTACTAGTTAGGTAGGAGTTCTAATCTCAGACATGGCAACTGTGTGTGTGTTTGTTTGTCTGTCTGTGTAGGGATCAATGCTTTTGAGGCCATTCACACTCAGTACAATTTCAAATGCCCTACTTTGGCAGGGCTGCTGATGTCATTTACTTTGAAATACACCTTTGGGGAAAGAGTAGCCCGGTATTTTCTGTGGTGCATCCTATAATTGTGTAATGATGTAGTATGATGTACTAGTTAGGTAGGAGTTCTATTCCCAGATGAGGCAACTGTAGAAATTTGTGTGTGTGTTTATCTGTGTAGGGATCAATGTTTTTGAGGTCATTCACAGTCACTACAATTTCCATTGCCTTACTTTGGCAAGCCTGCTCATGTCTTTACCTTGAAATACACCTTTGGGGAAGGATAAGCCCTATAAACTGTGACACATGCTATAACTACGTAATGCTATAGTGTGATGTTCTAGTTATATAGGAGTTCTAATCCCAGACATGGCAACTGTGTGCGTGTGTTTGTTTGTCTGTGTAGGGATCAATGCTTTTGAGGCCATTCACACTCACTACAATTTCAAATGCCCTACTTTGGCAGGGCTGCTGATGCCATTCACTTTGAAATACACCTTTGGGAAAAGAGTACCCAGTAATTTCCGTGGTGCATCCTATAACTGTGCAATGTTGTAGTATGATTTACTAGTTAGGTAGGAGTTCTATTCCCAGACAAGGCAACTGTAGAACTTTGTGTGTGTGTTTATTTGTGTAGGGATCAATGCTTTTGAAGCCAGTCACAGTCACTACAACTTCCATTGCCCTACTTTGGCAAGCCTGCTGATGTCATTCATTTTGAAATACACCTTTGGGGAAGTAGTAGCCCAGTAATCTCTGTGGCACATCCAGTAATGCTGTAGTGTGCTATACTAGTTAGGTAGAAGTTCTATTCTCAGACATAGCAATTGTGAAACTCAGTGTGTGTGTGTGTGTGTGTGTGTGTGTGTGTGTGTGTGTGTGTGTGTGTGTGTGTGTGTGTGTGTAAGGTTCAATGTTTTTGTGGCCATTCACAATCACTAGGCACACCGACAATTGGAGAACATCGATATCTGTTCAGTAACAGAGACCTGATTCAAG